>NW_017306809.1:140796-147394 GCF_000935625.1 Nanorana parkeri
TGGTATTTCAGCACTACAAGGAATGCAACAAAAAATTAAAAAGCGCAATTAGGGCAGCAAACATAGACTATGAAAAACATACTGTTACATACAGTATATCACTAGTAAAAAGACAAGGACAAAACATAGGCCCCATAAAAGATGAACAAGGTGGTTAGAAGTTGGTTACTTGTGACAGGAAGAAGGCAAATATATTACATACATTCATCGCGTCAGTTTATACAGTACAAAAAATGACATGTTTAATAAACAGAACAGTAATTCTAATAACAATATGCTGAGGGCTTGTTCACAGCGAAAGCGCGTGCTTTCCAGAGCAGTAGCTGCTGGAACGCACCGCGATCGCTAAGAAACTTCTCCTCGCGTTTTGGGCCGGGAGGGGCGTGGCGCTGCATTGAATTTAATGGCACCACTCAGTAACGTAACCAGAGTTATGGGCGCCCGGGGCAAAAAAAACCCCGGTTGTTACGCCACTGGCACCACTACCATGCCCCCCTCCTGCAGTGTGCGATCGAATGCGTGGCAAAACTTTGCCAGCGTTGCGTTCCACTGCAAACAGCAAGCCCTATTTTTTGCGTTTGCAGTGGAACAGAACGCTGGCAAACTCTTGCCACGCGTTCGATCGCACTGCGGGCTGGGGGGGGGGCGTGGAAGCGGTGCCATTGAATTAAATGCACCGCCACGCCCCCTCCCACCCCAAAACGCGGGGAGAAGTTTCTAAGCGATCGCGGTGCGTTCCAGCATTTACCGCTCTGGAACGCACACACTTTCGGTGTGAACAAGGCCTTAAGGTTCCTCTTTGGCTGACAGAGATCCAGGTAAAAAAAGCCTAGAAAAACTTAATGCAAACAAATCTCCAGAACCAGATGACTTACACCCGGGAGTCCTCAAAGAGCTTAGTTGTAGCAAGACCATTGTTTCTCATTTTTAAAGACATTTTAACAGCTTGTATGGTACCGGCCGATTGACAGAAAGGAAATGTAGTACTGATATTCAAAAATGGGACAAGGTGTACACCAGGTAACTATAGACCAGCCAGAATTATTTGAGGGAAATCTCCCCAGTGAAGACACAGACAACAGTAACAACTATTAAATATACAATCATGGCGATTTTATTCTACATGGTGCAATGTGGTTTTATACATGAAACAAATAGGGCCCTGGTGCCCAATCTGCGGCCCGGGGGCTGCATGCCACTATTTTATGCATACTGTGCTGCCCCCTGTAGACAGTGGGCTGTTCTAGTGCCTTCTCATGTCAGTGAAAGAATACTATTCTTTAGTTTGGCTTTTAATACTTAATGGTTTGTTTTGTTTCTTTCCCACTATTCTTAATTTTTTTCTGTGCCGTCCATTTCTTTTCTCTTTTCTCCGATCTTTTATAATGGACCTTGCTGAGAGAAATATCAAATGTGGCACAAGTTTAGGAGAGCTGTGGGGAGCACAAACTTCTAAATGGGCTGTAATGGCAGCCATCTTTAGCAGTTTCATGCAATGTGTCTTCTCCAGGAAGAACTATTCATAATCCTTGCATTGGGGCTACTCCTGCACTGCAAGGGTTAAATGCTCATTTTCATTTAGAGTGTAAAATAAAAAAGTTGAACTCACCTGAACTTCGGAGCCAGCTTGCTCTTAGACCGGTCCTTCCAGCCCCTCTCCTTTTCCGCTCCAGCAGTCTAGGGATGCTTAAGTTCTCTACAGTGTGTATTGGACGTGAGGACGCTGAGGGGCATACCATCGCTGCAGCGGATGAATAGACAGACTGGAAGAAGCGCTCTAACAGCCAGCCGCTTGTGAAGTTTGGGTGAGTATCACTTTGTTATTTTACACCCTAGACAAAAACAAGCACTTAACCCTTGCAGTAGGTCTA
The DNA here is from genome assembly GCF_000935625.1 of Nanorana parkeri. Taxonomy (NCBI): domain Eukaryota; kingdom Metazoa; phylum Chordata; class Amphibia; order Anura; family Dicroglossidae; genus Nanorana; species Nanorana parkeri. Next base: position 142,668 of record NW_017306809.1, read on the forward strand.
CCCCTGCACTGCAAGGGTTAAGAATAATTTTTCCTGTAACAACTTCCGTAGCATGTTTGTAGCCTCTGACCATCTCCTGTCCATAGTCTCTGACAGCTTTCTGTAACATTTAATTCACTGTGGCCCTTTGGTAATGTCAGACTAGAGGCTCCTTATATCAAGTAAGTTGACCACCACTGAAATAAGGTGCCAACCATCTTGCTAGTCCACTCAGCCATCACTAGATGGTGCATTGTAGGCCTTGCTCTAAAATAATACATAATCGAAGCAGGGAATTGCTCGCTGTTGCAGCATGCAAAGAGCTCCCTCCTAGTATTTTGATATTATGCAAAGTCCCTTCTAAAATTTTGATGTTACGCAAAAGCGACCTGCTCTGTGTATTGCTGTGATTTAAACAAGAGGAAAAAGATTGTTGCCTTTTCAGCCTCATGCATTTCAGTGCTCCTCTACATCCCTGCCTGCAGCTGAGCTCTTTCTCTGTGTGGGCCTTTGCCCTCTTTTAAATGAAATCTTATTCTGGTCTTTGATAAATGCCTAGTGTATCTGCTGGTTAGATGGGATGCAGCCTGGAGCTTTCTTTTGCAAATGGTTTCAGTAATTAATCCCACGAGCCCTGTCAGTATTCTTGGCTTCTCTATTACTTACAGGCAGCAAAGTAGATAAATGGGCCTGGCTTTTATCCCATTTGTATAAATCATGCTTGTTTTTGGAGCTAACACAGTGGGATGTTACATTGTTACATTACCTTGATTGTTTTACATTTCCATAAACCTGTGACTGACATTGATTTACTATCTTTTAAAAGCTGCTAATGAAGGCATTAATGATTTTGCGTATGTATGTTAATACTGTAATATAGGCATTTTGAAATTGTTGGCCACACCTATAAGTATTCATGTCACACCTGTTTTAACATGCCATGTCAGCTTTTACCATGCAATTTTGCTGCACAAAAATACGGTGAGCCACATTGCTATGTCACTGTTAAAGTGTATGTATAGCCCCAACACCTTTTTTTAGTTTTGGATAAAGTATGGAAGGGTTAAAACCCCTGCTGGGTTATTTGTTTTTTTCTTTTGTTGCCTGTATACCATTGGAGAAATCTACCTTTCCGTCCCGTCCCAGAGACACAGGAGATAATAATAAGAAACTCAGAATGAGGGGAATTCCCCTCTTAGACAGTTGTCCCTGGAACGGGTTCCCCATTGGAAGATTTCCCCTTACCTCTTGCTCCGGGGACAACCTTATCATTTTGGATTTCCCCCTCACATTTTTTTCTAGATAACAGTAGTCACATGTACACATAGAGGGGTGAATCTCAATGGGGACAGTATTTAATACTTGACAGAAGGTCAAACACATCCCCACGCTATCCTAAACTAAAAAAGCTTTTCCTAGGGATACACTTAAAGGTTTAACAAAAATATACATGTGCAGCAACCTAGTGCATTATCGAAGTTACACAGGTGGGTAAAAAAGAAGGGCAATATAGGCTTGAGAAAGAGGTAAGTGCCCTTGAAATGTGTTGCCACTGTAGCCCGAAAGTAGACACTGGAAATCCTCACAAGCACGGGGAAGCTGCACTACCAACTGCTCTCCAGGACACTGACTGATTCAGATATGCTGTCCTCCACTATTGAGGGAGATTACCTGACACACCACAACTGAGAGCCAGCAACCTCATCCACCAAGCCTCCTTGAATGCTGCTCTGTCTGCTCCACCGTCTCCTATGATTAAGGAGAAATGCCTGGCTGACGTTTCCCCATCCACCTGCTGGTCAGGACAGGCTCCATGAGATTCAGGGCTAGTTCACACCAAGCGCGGGGCAGGTACAGAGCAGAGCAGTTACAGAACGGATCAAAACTGCGTCCAATATATTCCAATGGTATTTTGGGCTCTAATTCACACCAGAGCGTTCAGTTCCAGAGCATGTGGAAAAACTACAGCATGCCCTATTTTTCTGCTCTGGATTGCACTAAAAAGCATGCAGACATGCATGCAAATGCCCTGGAACGCACTGAAAGCCCATTTTAGGCTAAAACATTTTTTTTACAAAAACGGCCCGGAACATGTCAAGAACGTGGCAAAACGGGGCAAAACACACTGCACTGCATGTGCAGAAACTCATGCAGATCTGGTCTGCATTTGGTGTGAACAAGCCCTCAGTGTAACTTTTACAGTTCAAGGCCATCCCCACCCACACTTACTACTACTGTGAGTGCATTTTATGCTTTTATTATAATCATTTTTTATTATAACACTACCAGAAGCTACTGTTTTTTGCTCTCTTATTTTACATTTAAACCTAGAATGATGCAATAACATTACCCTTGTATTGAGGACCATCTAATCAAAATAGAAAATTTCACACATGATGATCTGTGTCGGATCCTTGCCGTTGATGTACTTGCTGGCATTTACCTGCCATTCTGTGAGTGCATATATTACCCTTCTTTTTTACCCACCTTCATTAATGTACTAGGTTGCTGCACTCTTCTCTCTTTTCTAATGTTTTTGCAGTTTTTCCTCTATCTGTATTTAAGAACAGCGCACCTTAAAACTTGCGTGACCTCTCCCTTCTGGAGACCCTGTTTCTGTGCGCCGATGGATTTTTACTGCCTTTAGTAAAAATATACATGTAAGATATGTAATGTTACATAAGGATGTGACGGTAAAAGGTCTCCCCTTATCTGGGATAAGGACCTGCTCTGGATTTTGGAGGGGCGGCACATATTTTTTTTCATATGTTTACATATGTGTTTTTTTACATTTTAGACTGGGCCAAATAGGCTGAGAAACACTGAGGTATGGTTTGCCTAAAGGAATGCTGTTTATTGTACTGTATATTGGATAAGAAAAAATCCATAGAATATTGTACATATAAGCCTTTCAGGGTATAATTAACATGAGAAGTAAGCTAATAATGTATCTCAGTCCTCTTTTAATTATGATGTGTATGTAGCTGACCCTCCCTACCACCGCATAAACTGTAAAGGGCAACTGCTAGGTTTTCTGCCATTCTCATTGTTATTATTTAAAAAAAAAATAAACTTACTAAAGAATCAGAAAAGTCTGTATAGTGAACTTTAGATGTGCTGTGACATAGGTCAGCCCTGATTTGCTGTTATGTACATACCTGCTTCTTTTTTTTATTCCTTTAGTCAGCTAATCACAACATCCGATTATGAGTTTCATTTTTATATGACAAGATCAGTGTTATTGAAGACATTAGTGAGCGCAAGACAAGCATTTAATTAGTGAGCAAATGTCATATTTGCTCAATAATAGCAGGACATTTACACTATGAATGTTAGGTCAATGTTAAAAGACATATTCACTGTGGCTAACAGAGAGCTGTGCACAGCTGTTTCCAGTTCTATTCTTTGGCTTCCTAGGTGTGCTGACCATAGCGGTTCATGGAGATTCTACATCAAAGAGTCAAAGGAAGACAGAAGCATGAACTGAATACACCAGTGTTTTAAATTTTTTTGTTTAGAAGAAAGTGGCATAAAATGTTATTTATGCACACACTGTGCTGATTCCCTAACAGTGTGATTCTACCTACTATAATTTATTTTAAGACTGGCCAAAATACAGCTTTTTCTTATACTGATCTGTTGGTCTACTGTGACTTTTGCGCAAGGACCAGTGGTAACCAAAGGAATTAACATAGAGAGCTTCCAATGTTGAAAGTGCTTGTTAATGCTCATGAAGATTTTCCAACTTAGAAAATTTCCGAGTGACCTTGCCAATCTTTCCTTTGAGAAGATAGGTATTATTCATCTGCTTTAGGCATGTCTCACAGCTTTGGCTTCAGGCCCTGCTATTGATGGGAATTTGTCTCCACACATGTCTGCGGCTAGCATAAGTTGCAGTTTCTTTGAAAAGATTTCATGTGTTTCTTAGGCTGTTTAGAAATCACGCTGTAAAATGGCATCACCATATCATATACTGTATTTCCTGACTTCTGACTTTGTGTCCTCCCTATAGTAACATATGTCATGTTCACTATTAACTATATAAATATATAACTACATTACATGTAGTAATAAAACAAAAAAACATCTAATATCTTCTCTCTCATATGTGTGCTTTTATTCCAAAGCGATGATTACCAGCTTAGCTAGTAGTATTTAGTAACATTCGACTGGACTTGTTCTGTAATGGACACTTTACTGTTCATCCAAGCAGCTTCTTCAGTTCTAAATAATCACACTCATTAGAACTGAAGAAGATGCTTGGATAAGCATGCAAACATCTTCAACATCACAGAATAAATTGATTTGACTGTGACTAACTGCTAGTTGCATTTCCATGACTTGGACAAATGAGAACCACATTACCAACATAGAACTATTAAAACAAACATCATATTGCCCCATGAATTGAGCTAATAGCTCCATCAACTCCATAAACTTGGATCTCAGTTATATACTCCAAACTCTCCCTGCAATGGGACATCTGTTCAACTTTTTAAAAAGAAGCCTCACAGATTTACAATATAACCAATAATAAACATATTTCCCCTTGAACCTGTTTAAAAGAATACCTAATAAAATACATATTCATAATCAGGAACTTAAAAATGACAAACTGTACCGTAAAACTTACTTGCAAAACAATTTATATTGATATCTACATTTAGTCCCCCTAGGGTACAAATGTTCTCACCTTTTTATTCTGCAAATTAAATTTATATTGAATACCAAAAACAAAGATAATGTCC
>NW_017306809.1:147515-151957 GCF_000935625.1 Nanorana parkeri
CCCCCCCCATTTTCCTGGGCTCCCTTCCTATTACCTACTTCTATGCAGTTTGGATGCTTTATTAACCAGCCTTCTAAGAAGAGTTTTCATACCTTTCTGTCCATTAAAATATCAGGTTGGTTATAACATACTTGAGGCACACAAAACTCAATAACTGAGGTCAGCAAACTCCTAACAACATATAAATTATAGCAATTGTAACTAGCTTTCTATTAGTACAGATACACTTTAAACTTGTGTTACATTACATAGTCAGTTGAAATGCAAGTTGTGCTTAGCAGTGTTCTTCTTTAAAGTCCAAGGGGTGAGTGCCCGGTGAACTGGTGGCATCTAGTGGTGGAAAGGGATTACTGTGGAAAACAGCTCTCGATTGAAGGTGCTTCTTCTTTTTTTTTTTTTTTTTTTAATAAATTCTGTTTTTATTCCAAGAAATGTTGTCAAAAATAAAAAAACAAAGGTACATAACACATAACATTGCCAAACGGTATGGAATTACATAATCAAGGCATTGTACGTTGTCACAGCACAATTTAACCACATGAGTGCCCCTTACTTCATCCAGTTATATATAAAAAGCGTGACATCTCTGGTGTTAGACCAGGGCCGTCTTTCTTTTTCTTTTTTTACATTTATTCATCACTTATTCTTATTTCTTTATCCTGGATTTTGACTTTAAATATATGTAAACTTGATGACAATTAGTTTGCTAAAGCACTAGGTATCACAAACAATTGAAATGTTTTTTTATTTAAAAAAAATATTGTATTCACCTTTTTGTAATTAGATTTTCTGCGTCCCAGCTAATCTTTTAGCTCAGCCATTTTATCCACTTTCTGTCTGCAGCACCTGCTGTATCTCAATGCTCTGGACTGGCTTTCTGAGTGGACCATGCTTGCAAATTGTGTGTCTACGGCAGAAGCACAATTGGGAGGCAGTTGTCATGCCATAGTAGGGAGTAATTATAAAAGGATGGCAGGATTACCAAGTGTTCCTTTAATGAAAGCTACAGATTTCAAAAGACTAAAAACTACTTTTGAAAATCAGCTGGCCATATACAAGTAGAATTTCATTTGAAAGTTTTCGTTTTGTAAACGTTCAACTTTCTAATGGTTGGTGGGGACTAATCAACGTTAATTTTTGACCTCAGTGACAAGGAAATCGGAGCAGGATGAAATATTTTTCTTGTTGCTTATATGAACAAATTTATTTCTAAGTGGAAATGTGATTATTATCACAAAGAATTGTACATTTTGTAATGCGCATGTGCTAGGCACTAAAGAAACCTGTTTAATACATCTGGGACTCCATTCAAGAAGCAGGTCTGGATGTAATTTTTAAAGGCTTTAGAATTAAATTAGATGACTCACTGTTGGCAAGCTCCAATGTTCTGCTGAATAGAGTTGAGGCTGGGCTTGGTGTGATCACATGTTGCCTGAGCTTGCCCAAGCCCACTCAAAATGCTGACCACCACCCCCTCCTTCCATCCCAAACAGTTGTGGGGAGGTTCATTGCCTGCCCACATATATTCTTCAGAAAGAGGTGGGTAGTGCCCCCACTGCAACTGCTACCACTGATTGGGTCGGGAGGAGGGGGTAGTGGTCAGAGTTTTGAATGGACTTGGGTGAAATCAAACGACCTGGGTTCACACCAAGCCCACCGTTACCTCTACTGATGGCTGATTTTGAACTATCGTTCAAACGAAATTCTAACTTTAAACTAAGCTCTAAGCTTTAGATCAACATGATAACGCTTATATGAAATTTTAGTAACTGGGTTAAAATTTTAAGCAGATTAATTTATCATATCAGCCACTTCAGTGATGAAAGAGGCCAGCTGGCCACTTGGCTAATTGTTTCATAAACGATCCTTGGAATGTTTAAACACAGTCATCTCTTTCTTAATGTCAGTAGGGTGTTGAAGACACTCAAAGCCATAAGAAAGCCTCCCACTGCGGAACGCGGAAGCCGCTCGACTTCCTGATTGTGAGGCGAGCGGCTTGCATTCCACGGTGGAACGCGGAAGTCGCTCGTTCTGGCCGGCGGCTCCTCCTGAGGTACGGGGAGAAACCGAGTACGAGGTCGAGAAGATACTGGATTCCCGCAAAAGGGGCTCTTCCCTCCAGTACCTCGTACGCTGGAAGGGGTACGGTCCGTCAGACGACTCCTGGGAGGACTCCCTGGATGTACATTCCCCCCGTCTGACCAAAGCTTTCCATCGTAGATATCCTGATCGACCCTCTCCTGCTGGAACCCCGGGGGGATACTGTGACGATTCCACTCGGGGCCAGACCGCCTCGGTCCTGCCGGCTTCCATGATGGCCGCTCTGCGTTCCACTGTGGAACACGGAAGCCGCTCGACTTCCTGATTGTGAGGCGAGCGGCTTGCGTTCCACGGTGGAACGCGGAAGTCGCTCGTTCTGGCCGGCGGCTCCTCCTGAGATACGGGGAGAAACCGAGTACGAGGTCGAGAAGATACTGGATTCCCGCAAAAGGGGCTCTTCCCTCCAGTACCTCATACGCTGGAAGGGGTACGGTCCGTCAGACGACTCCTGGGAGGACTCCCTGGATGTACATTCCCCCCGTCTGACCAAAGCTTTCCATCGTAGATATCCTGATCGACCCTCTCCTGCTGGAACTCCGGGGGTGTTCCCTTGGGGGCATACTGTGACGATTCCACTTGGGGCCAGACCGCCTTGGTCCTGCCGGCTTCCATGACGGCCGCTCAGCGTTCCACTGTGGAACACGGAAGCCGCTCGACTTCCTGATTGTGAGGCGAGCGGTTTGCGTTCCACGGTGGAACGCGGAAGTCGCTAATTTCGGCCGGCGGCTCCTCCCACATCCCGGGGCTATTTAAAGCCCCAGCCGAGGCAGCATGGCGTTCAACAATTGGAGTCAGAACGCCTGCTGCCTCCTGAACCCCTCATCACTGGACCGCAACTCTCCACGTGACGGACCACCATCCACCCGGACCCACACCCTGTACTACGCTGCTCTGCAACTGCTCAAAACAGCAAGTATCGCTCCACTTGGAGCCTATTACAAACAGTCAGCTCTCATAGCTATCCAAGATTGTGCTGATCTTTACAACTGTTACATGTTTGTGGGGAGAACCTATTGCTTATTGGGACACCAGTAGACTCATACTACATCAGCGAGATACAAGTACACCCTGAACCCCTATACCAAAACGTTGGTGGTGCTATGAGGAAATAGCCCATCTAATATTTTTGTTTATCACTGGCTATGATGCAAGAGTCTCAAACTCCCCCTTAAGACTGGGAGTGAAGCCTGAGACTCACGCCTGAGAAGCCAAGTATTCAGAAATGCCACCATACTCCCTCCGCAGTTGAGCTCCACTGCTATCACCCGCAGTAGACGTGACACATAACTTGGTATAAAAAGAGCATCTTAGAGAGTCAGAGTGTCTCAGAAGTAAAGATGGGCAGAGATTCACCAATTTGCATTTAGAAATTGTCGAACAATTTCAGAATAATGTTCCTCAATGTAAAATTGCAAAGACTTGAAATATATAATCATCTATGGTACATAATATCATCAAAATACTCAGAGTATCTGGAGTAATGTAAATTGCACAAGGGACAAAGCTGAAATGCAGTGTTGGATGCCAGTGGTCTTGGGGCCCTCAGATGGCACTGCATTAATAACAGGCATGATTCTGTGATGGACATCACTAAATGGGCTCAGCAATACTTCCAAAAATCACTGTCTGTAAACACAGTTCGCTGTGCCATCCAAAAATGCAAGTTACAGCTCTCTCATGCAAAGAAGAAGCCATATCTGAGCATGATCCAGAAACACCGCCATCCTCTCTGGCTCATTTAAAATGGTCTGTCACAAGGTGAAAAACTATTCTTTGGTCAGACAAATTGAAATGTGATATTTTCTTTGATAACCAATGGGTGGCATGTCCTCCAGACTAAACAGGAGAGGGACCTTTCGGCTTATCAGCGCTCAGTTGAAAAACCTGCATCTCTGATGGTATGGGGGTGCATCAGTGCATATGAAATGGGCAGCATGTACATCTGGAACGGCAACATCAACGCTGAAAGATATATGCAGGTTTTAGAGTAGCATATGCTCCCATCCAGACGACGTCTTTTTCAGGGAAGGCCTTTCATATTTCAGCAGAAAAATGCTAAACCGCATTATATGCATGGCTTCAGAATAGAAGAGTTCAGGGGATTAACATGCCTGCCTGCAGTTCAGACCTTACACCAATTGAAAATATTGGGTGCATCTTGAAACAAAAAAAATATGACAAAGAAAGACAAAAACAAAGATGACCCAGGACTGTTGAGCAGTTAGAATCATATACCACGCAAGATTAGGATAACATTCATCTCCCAAAACTCCAGTAACTGGTCTCAGTTTCCAGACATTTACAGAGTGCTGTTAAAATAAGAGGGGGGGGGGGGAGCCAAC
>NW_017306809.1:152547-236046 GCF_000935625.1 Nanorana parkeri
CGTTCCGGCCGGCGGCTCCTCCCACATCCCGGGGCTATTTAAAGCCCCAGCCGAGGCAGCATGGCGTTCAACAATTGGAGTCAGAACGCCTGCTGCCTCCTGAACCCCTCATCACTGGACCGCAACTCTCCACGTGACGGACCACCATCCACCCGGACCCACACCCTGTACTACGCTGCTCTGCAACTGCTCAAAACAGCAAGTATCGCTCCACTTGGAGCCTATTACAAACAGTCAGCTCTCATAGCTATCCAAGATTGTGCTGATCTTTACAACTGTTACATGTTTGTGGGGAGAACCTATTGCTTATTGGGACACCAGTAGACTCATACTACATCAGCGAGATACAAGTACACCCTGGACCCCTATACCAAAACGTTGGTGGTGCTATGAGGAAATAGCCCATCTAATATTTTTGTTTATCACTGGCTATGATGCAAGAGTCTCAAACTCCCCCTTAAGACTGGGAGTGAAGCCTGAGACTCACGCCTGAGAAGCCAAGTATTCAGAAATGCCACCATACTCCCTCCGCAGTTGAGCTCCACTGCTATCACCCGCAGTAGACGTGACACATAACTTGGTATAAAAAGAGCATCTTAGAGAGTCAGAGTGTCTCAGAAGTAAAGATGGGCAGAGATTCACCAATTTGCATTTAGAAATTGTCGAACAATTTCAGAATAATGTTCCTCAATGTAAAATTGCAAAGACTTGAAATATATAATCATCTATGGTACATAATATCATCAAAATACTCAGAGTATCTGGAGTAATGTAAATTGCACAAGGGACAAAGCTGAAATGCAGTGTTGGATGCCAGTGGTCTTGGGGCCCTCAGATGGCACTGCATTAATAACAGGCATGATTCTGTGATGGACATCACTAAATGGGCTCAGCAATACTTCCAAAAATCACTGTCTGTAAACACAGTTCGCTGTGCCATCCAAAAATGCAAGTTACAGCTCTCTCATGCAAAGAAGAAGCCATATCTGAGCATGATCCAGAAACACCGCCATCCTCTCTGGCTCATTTAAAATGGTCTGTCACAAGGTGAAAAACTATTCTTTGGTCAGACAAATTGAAATGTGATATTTTCTTTGATAACCAATGGGTGGCATGTCCTCCAGACTAAACAGGAGAGGGACCTTTCGGCTTATCAGCGCTCAGTTGAAAAACCTGCATCTCTGATGGTATGGGGGTGCATCAGTGCATATGAAATGGGCAGCATGTACATCTGGAACGGCAACATCAACGCTGAAAGATATATGCAGGTTTTAGAGTAGCATATGCTCCCATCCAGACGACGTCTTTTTCAGGGAAGGCCTTTCATATTTCAGCAGAAAAATGCTAAACCGCATTATATGCATGGCTTCAGAATAGAAGAGTTAAGGGGATTAACATGCCTGCCTGCAGTTCAGACCTTACACCAATTGAAAATATTGGGTGCATCTTGAAACAAAAAAAATATGACAAAGAAAGACAAAAACAAAGATGACCCAGGACTGTTGAGCAGTTAGAATCATATACCACGCAAGATTAGGATAACATTCATCTCCCAAAACTCCAGTAACTGGTCTCAGTTTCCAGACATTTACAGAGTGCTGTTAAAAAAAAAAGGGGGGGGTGCACCATGGTAAACATGGCCCTGTCCCAACTTTTTTTTTTTAAATGTTTTTATAAATTCTTTATTTCAAGGTTTTTCATCTTTCCCCAAAAAGTATAAGTACAGGTAATACAAGTAATACAGGTAATAACAGCATGACACAAATACAACAGCATATTCTGTGGTTATAATGGCACCATCGTAAGAAGCGTACATAATAGCCATCAGTCATGTAACTATTTTAAGTCTCAGTGGAAGATACACATGTGGAATGGTCAAGCATACCCAAAAGTATAGGGGTATCGCGTAGAAACAGTAGGTAGTATAAAGTGCATCTGAGATTGGTGTAAGTCACCGTGTAACTGCGCGGGCCCAGGTGAAACCAGGGGACCCCGCGTCAGTGTCATCCCCTCTATCTTCCACTGTCGGTTATCTAAACAGACCACAGAGATATTACCAGAAAGGAAGGGTAGGGTAGAGGGGGCGGTAAAAGCCAGCATTGGGAGAAAAAGGGGGGGGGGAGCAGAGCAGGTAGGAGGAAGGTGCGGTACAGAGGTATGGAGAGAAGAGGGGTGGGAGATGAGGTCAGTGGGCCAGTCCCCAGGCAGCCGTCGCTGCGTGCCCGGTCGCATCCTGCCTCTAGGGGGGACCCTGCAACAGGGCATGAAATTCGGATGTCTGCGTAAAAGCGGTCCAATAGAACCATGTCCTGCAGTGCTTAGCTTGTTGGCCCCGTCCAGACCAGACCAGGTCCTCCATTCTCTCCACCTCTCCAACTTTATGAAGCCACATGGACATCGTGGGTGTCTGGGATGATTTCCACAGTGCCGGAATACAACAACGTGCTGCATTCAGGAGGTGTGGGAGGATAGACACCTTATAGCTTTTCCTGGGGAGGGAGTTGTGATGAAGGAGAAAAAAGGCTGGGTCCTGAGGGATTTCCCTATCCGTAAATTTGCCTAGTAGGGACTTAACTGAAGACCAAAATGGGGTCACTCAGGAGCAGGTCCAGAATATATGGAGTAAATCTCCCGGAGCTTCCTGACAGCGCCAACAACTGTTGGGAACAGAAGGATGCATCGAGTGGAGGAGCTGGGGGGTCCTGTACCACCGAGTAAGCAGCTTAAATCTGGATTCCTGGATTTTCGTGTGAATGGATGATTTAAAGGTGAAGTAGTGGAGTCTCGCTATTTGGGCAGAAGTGAAACTAACCCCCAGATACCGCTCCCATTTTTGGATATAGACGGGGGTGCTCTCCACTTCTGGGGCATTCAGTAGAGAATACAAGTAGGAGACCGCATGTCGTAGATGATCTATATTGTCACATTCTGCTTCAAAGGCCGTGAGCAGTCGGGAGAAGTCAGCGGCAGGGGGTAACTTGTGAAGGAAGTGTGAGAGCTGAATGTTCTTCCAGAAGCCAAGTATGGCTGTTTTGGGGTCCGACATTAAGAGCGTTCTAGTTGGCCATGAGTCATTACATATAAAGTGTTTCGCTCTGAAATAATTTGACAATCTAAGCGATTTAAAGATCCCGTCTTCCATCCCCGGAGTAAAACCTGGGTTCCCCAGTATCGGGAAGAGAGGGGAAGGGTGTGGTGAGACATGTTTCCTACTTTCCAACATATCTTCCAGGTGGCTCCCACTGTCGGATGCGCTCTGATCTCTGCTGGTACGTGTAATTACACCAAGGGAGGCAATGTAGAGGGATAGCTGAGGCCGCCTGTTCAACCTGCAGCCAGGGCTTGGGGCTGGCCCCCTGGCACCAGTCTACCACCCTAGCAAGATGGCAGGCAGTGTAGTAGAGCGAGGCATCGGGCAGGCCAATACCGCCGTTAGCCTTTGAGAGGCGTAGAAGGGATAATTTCATCCTTGGGGGTTTGTGGGCCCAGAGGAATTGTGAGAACAGTCTGTTTATCGATTTTAAGTACCAGACGGGGATCTGGATCGGCAAAGCCTGGAAGAGATATAGAATCCGGGGCATGATGTTCATCTTAATAATATTACACCTACCAAACCAGGAGAAGTGGCCGGTGGTCCAATGGAGTAGAGCCTGTCTCAACTTGGGAAGTTTAGGTTAAACGTCTCAGAGAGGTTCTTCGGTATTTTGGTGCCTAGATATGTGATCACCGAGGTGGTCCACCTGAAGTCAAAGGATTTGCGGAGACCATTGGCCAACGACGTGGGGATAGAGACATTGGGGGTGATTTACTAACCTAAACACACACACACACCAGGTGTGTGTGATTTTCACACAGCAAAACGTATTTATCAACCAAAAAGTCTCTAAAAGCATATTTCCACTAATGCCATATATGGAAAAATCATGCACATGATGCATATATAATGCTGCTTCACAGTTTAGACAAAAATGGTTAGCTCATGCATTTACATTCCTTGCATTCATCAACGCAAGCAACACAACATAGAGCTAATTTACCCAACATCACCTTGGAATTCCTTCAGGGCTTTGCACAACACACCTGCTGGGTGTGTACACATGACAAAGGTGTTTAGATTCCACCCATAGATCATGCTGGGAGGGAACACACTGCAGAGGTGTATACACGTTCGTGGTGTGTTTATAAGGTTAGTAAATCAACCCCATTGAGTGCTGCCGATTTGGAGTAATTCATTAGGAAATTGGAAAGTTTCCCATATAGGCTAAATTCTTCTACTAAGTTGGGTAGAGAAATGACAGGATTAGACAGAAAGAATAGCAGATCGTCAGCGAAGGGGGCTACCTTTTGGGAGGTGGATGTCCCGGTAGGGATGCCCATGATGTCAGTATGAGCTCGTATTCTACAGAGAAAGGACTCCAAAGTCAAGATAAACAACAGAGGGGATAGAGGGCAGTCTCGTGCCATTATTGATTTCCAGGGGTTGTGACAGGGAGATATTAATTTTGACCTGCGCGGTAGAATGGGAATATATCCCTCTGATCCATGCCAGCATGCGGTTGCCGAGTCCAATATATTGCATTACCGAGTCCATGTACCTCCAATCCACCCTGTCGAAGGCCTTCTCGGCATCTGTGGACAGGAGCATGAGTGGCAAGGATTTGGAGTTAGCAGCATGGAGGGAGGCCAGGATTCTCGTAGTGTTGTCTCTGGCTTCTCGAGGGGGGACAAAGCCTGACCGGTCATGGTGGATCACTGTAGGCATCAGAGGGGCTAATCTTGATGCCAGTATCTTGTTGAATAGTTTGAGATCCACATTTAAGAGAGATAAGGGTCTGTAACTTGGGCATGCTAGAGGGTCTTTACCTTCCTTGGGTATCACTTTAATATGTGCTCTGAGGGTGTCTAGTGGGAACGTTCCTCCCGAACCCACCTCGCTGAGGGGGTGGTACAGGGGAAGGGTATGAGCGAAAGACAAGGGGGTTGGAAGGAGGGAGGGGGGAGAGGAGGTAAGAGGGGTGGAGGTGGGAGCAGGAAGGGGAGATGGGGATGAAAGGGGGTAGGGTAGAGAAGGGGGTAACGAAAACAAAAAACGAAGGGAGGACAATTCCTCAACAAGAACCACTCCAGGGGGGAGCCCCCGGTGTGTTCAGGGCCTAGGTGGGGGAATAGGCTTAAGGCAAAGGTCACGGAGCCATAGGAGAGCTCCGGGCAACGGCTTTCGATACAACTGAATAACATAGTATTTAACAGCATCAAAAACATAACTTAACATCTAAAGGCACTAAATGAACAGTTAGCGAGGTGCAGATTTACACCATGAGGGGCATACCAGTGTTGTAAGGTAGACAGTAATGCAAACATCAACTTTCTGTCACTCTATAACCATCCCTCCTCGGGCTCCTCTCCTCTCACCTCCCCCCGCCACCCCACTCCCGAGGTCTAGGAAGCACTAGCATGGTGATGGAGGCTGCCCGGTGGGTCCCCGAGCTCTCTCCGCCCAGACCCCAGCCTCCGGCTGGGCGCTGGGAAGTCAATGTAGGAGCCGGCGGTCCGGTCCCAGAGAGATATCCCAGCCCGGGGCACCCGCTCCCTCGGGGGGACAGAGGTCCCGCCTAGCAATGCTGCCCAGTAGGGTAGCAGGCGGAGGGGGGAGAGATTATGCCATCAAAAGCTGATGACCCCCCCCCGTGTCTGCCTCTAGGGCCCAAGACTCTGGAGGGTCATCGCCACCCGCGACGCCTGAGATCAGGAACCTTGGTCCACTTTTCTGTTTTTGTATTTTTTGTTATTATTATGGGAAAAATGATTATGATTACCCACTTGGAAGCAGCAGAATAGAGAGCACAGTGATCATAACATGGGACGCTTCTCTCAAATAATACTAGGGTTTGTCAATAAGGCACACGAAAAGGGGGAGGGCATTTGGATAATTTAGGAAATCTAGGGGACTCCTGTGAGCATTATACATATGTAGGTACATTAGTAGAGAAATATGCGGGGTGGGTACCCCCCCGATCCACCCCCCCAAGTGGGAGGGGAGAACGGGTGGGGGGGGCCGTTACCACATCTGTCTGTCCAACGCTCACATCCTGTATATCCTAGTTAGAGCAAAACGGTAGAAAGTATTTGAAGTGCATCAGGATACAGTTTGACAAAAGGGGGTAGGTGTCTAAGTAGCAACCCAGCCCAAGAAAGTTACTGTGGCAGGAAGGATGGATCAGGCCTCGTGTGTAGTCGGGAGTCCCGTGTGGGGTCCAGTCCTGCGATTCACATTGCGAGGGCCGTCAGGTGCTCTGCCCGAGGGGTGAGGTCGGCTGGGGGTAGCATTCCGGGAGGGGCCATCTCGGTTACGTGTACGGGACCACGTCGGCTCCAATGAAGGGTGAAGCCAGTCCTGTACCTCGACCCTCTCAGTCTCCAAGAAGGCAAACAGAGCAGGCAGATCCCCAGGGGTCTTCATTGTAAATGCCAGGTCCTGTTTTCTAATCACCAGGTGAAACGGGAAACCCCACCGATAGGTGGCCCCTGAGCGCCGTACAGTGTCAAGCAGCGGTCTCAGCAATCGCCTCATGAGGAGGGTACGTCTGGAGAGGTCCGGTAAAAGTTGGATAGTTGCCCCATCAAAGTCTAGCGTCCGTTTACGCCACGCACCTTGCATGATGTTGTCTTTGACAGCAAAGAAATGGATTCTGCATACCACGTCTCTTGGCCTGTTCGGGTCCTGTGGTCTGGGGCCCAGAGATCTGTGTGCCCTGTCAATCTCGATAGGTGTGCCTGGAGGATTGTCCAAGTAGAGATTAAAGATGTCTCGGACAGTGGCCCGTAGGTCCGAGGGGCCCGTAGATTCAGGGAGTCCCCGAATGCGTACGTTATTCCGCCGGCCCGTCATCTAGGTGAAGAATAGTGGTGGAGAGCTGTTGTTGAGAAGTGGACTGAGCAGTTTCTAGAGCAGCGACCCTATGGAGGAGGTCAGACTGCGTTTGTTCGACAGAGGCCACCTGTGAGGTAATGGAGGAGAGTTCCTGTTTAACTTCGGCCAAGTCTTGCTTGTAGGCAGCTTCAATGCGGGTAGCAAATTCATCGAAGTCAGCCTTAGTGGGGAAAGTGGATGCCAGGTCTGCTTTAGGGGGAAGAGCACTGATAAGGCGTCTAAGGTCTTCATTTAGGATCTCAGGGGAGCGAGACAGCTCAGGGACCTCCACCGTGGAGTCCTGTGGGGATGGCAAGGAGGGATCAGAGACCCATGAGTCTATGGAGTCCAACCTGTGGCTGGGGGGACAGACCAGTCCATGTGTCCCTTTGATGTGGAGGGCAGTTGTGCCCTCAGATCCCTGTGTGGCCTGGGGGGGAGAGCTATCTGGGGCTCCTTACCGCCTGGATGTGATAGGGGAGTCAGGCTGCCGTTTGGGTTGCGGGGCTCCGTGTCTGCAGGGCCGCTGACGCCATCGCGGCCTAAGGATCGCCGCTGCTGCTGCGTCTTGGGCCTCCCTGGTGTGTCCAGCCATGTTGTGGAGGCATCTGGCGACCGATCGGAGCAGTTCCCCTGCCTCTCACCCACCCGTCAGATCGGATGGGTCTCGGTGCCGGTCGGGGAAGAGGAATCCACATCGGAGGGGACCGCCCCAAAATCGAGGCCGGTCGGCGTGGAGGCTTCGATTTTGGTAGGCCGCAAGCGCACTCGAGGGGGCCGTTCGTCAGAGAGGTGGCTCGGGGAGACGAAGAGCCTTTTAAAGGCAGTTTTGGGGGTGGGGGAGTTTTGAGGGATCCCTTCCCCCTTCTTTCCCATGGTGCTAGGAGTGTGCTTGTGTTGGCTGTCAGGTCCTTTAGCAAAAGTCGGGCCGGGAGCTCAGTCGTCCCAACTTTTTTAACAGAGGTTGCTGCCATCACTTTTATAATTACCTTATTTTTTCTTCAAATGCTAAATTTTATCAGTTTAAATATTTAATATGTTTTCTATTTTCTATTGTGAATAAAATAAGAGATTTACAAATCATTGCATTCTGTTTTTATGTTGATTTTACTCAGCGTCCCAACTTTTTGGGAATTGGGGTTGTAATAAGCAGAACAATTTAAATTCTCCCTTATTTAAAAAAAAAAAAAAAGCACAGTAAATAAATAGCACAACTGTTAGCCCTCATTCACACTAGAAAAGGCCGGCACGTACAGCTACGTGCTGCGTGCACGGTCGTATCGGGCAGCTCCCAGGAAGGAAAAGTGCTGCATGTGATTAGTACGCAGCCCCCGTCCTTCTCTATGGGAGTAAGCGGCCGTACGTCGCTGTACGTGCCTGCCAGCTTTTTCTTGTGTGAATGAGGGCTAAGAGTAGCAGACAAATATAAGAAAACAATTTCAAATGTATATTTGAATGGGAGACATTAATAGTTAACGGGTTTACATACAGTTTAATCTCACCCTTCTGTGTTCTTCTAAGAGAGCTACTAATTCTTATGATTACCAGAAACAAGCCTTGACATCAGAACGGGTGTTGTTTTTTATGGATAAATCTTCTGAGACAACTCAGCCCCAAGTCCCAGTACTCTCAGACTCACTATCATGAGCATTAGAAGTTGCAGCAAGTCATTTGGAGCTTGCCTCATTTCCTGGCTGGAGGGCATCCAGCATCATCTAGCTCCTCCCTCATAGACTAACTGCCCCTGCAGAACCCTTTCCATTCATTGAATTTCAGTTCTTTCAGTCAAAGACTCATGGAGGCTCAGCATTACATGTGGACATTAGCTAGGTCAGACTGCCTGAAAATGCAGTCTGCCTGCAAAGCCCACACCTCCAGAATCCTTAGATCTTTGCACTACACCTGCACTGCTTGCATCAGGGCTGATGGTTATAAGCAGATCTTTAGCTTTAATCCCTATAATTATATGAAACCAACAAAAGCTAACAATCCATAGAAACACAACATTAACACACAATTTATAACAATTCTGTTCCCTTTTCATATTGTCCATACTGGTCCATATTCATCAGCTTTGATTTTTCCTAAAGTAAATGCAAACAACACTCTGCTGTTCCGGCCATTCTGTTTTGTAACAGTTATTGATCAGCTTATAACTGAGCTCAGGCCCAGACAGGTTAAACTGTGTCTGAGTCTTTGTGATATAAAAATAAAGAACAGCTAAACTTTGCAAACATCTAATACTATTAAAACAAATTTAGCAAAAATAAATAAAATCCGGGTGGATGCATGAAAATAAAAAACATGATGGGAGCATTCGCGAGAGGTCTTTACTATCTTGATGGCACACAAATAAGCAAGTCCTGCAATTTTATCTGGAGAAAGAAGACATAACGTTGTTTAAACAATTCCACTGTGTCCAGAAACAAACAATGAAATGTAAAGAAAAACTCTTTATGTCAACAAAATGTAAAATAATGGCCATCAAAACAGCAATTACACGGCCCAAATGACCTTAGATAAACTATTTGTTTTCCATTTTAGCTGTATTGTTTCACTGGGCTGTTTCTTTCATACAGAGTTTTATTTTTACTTAACTGAGATACAGTATTTTCACAGCTGGCAAATTGGCCATCGTATGAACAGGTTATTAAGGAAGCAGATGGGTGATTAAAGAAGCTATATTACTGAGTATTTTCCTGTTACCCGCACTGATTTTTTTTTACTTAAAGGAACATTGCAAATTGTATAGTCCAAGGCAATATAAATAATACAAGGTGATATAAATAGAGCAAGGTAATAAACTGTAAACACTGATTTCACTGGCGTATCTAGGACAGGGCGGTGAGTGTGCTTCGGCCCCAGTTCTGGAAGCTGCAGGGTGCAGTAAGAGTGCAGGGGCAGCTTGGTGGATTGTAGAAGAGATAGTCACCCACATCAGTGGATTGTAGAAAAGATAGTCATCTGGTCCAATGCATCAATACATCCTTATATTGACGGCAGATACGCATGGCATCACAAGTATGAGCAACGTTTCAGAAGCTATTGAGGTCCCTTTATCTACGCTGTCGATCCTTTAGATCATCTCTGAATTGGTGCTGACACTGGAGGGTGAATTGTCCTTCCTTCTGGAGGGAGACTACTTTTGTTCCCCATTGTCCTTGTTTGTTGTAAAGTAGTCACTGCTCCAAGCTCACTCCCATGATGGACTACAATCTCACATTTAGTTTACTAATTTGTATTGAGATTGTAGTGCATCACAGAAGTGAGCTTGGCATGGTGGTTACTTTACAAACTCACAGGAATCATGGGGAACAAAAGTCCCCACCCTCCAGAAGGAAGGACAGTGTCAGCACTAATTCAGAGATGATTTGAGGATCTACAGCCGAGTGATACACAAATAAACTACATTTTTATTAATAGGTAAGCGAATTGGATGCAATTTTAAGATTGAACTCCTAAGTTTAGTGTCACTTTAATGAGCAATTTCTAAAGTCGTGTTTGTGATTGTGATTTGTATCCAAATCATTTACAAAGGATTGACATGGACAGAGTTGTCACCTGATTACAGGAAGTGCCTTCACAAGGACTGTCATGGTAGGATCACCAGGTATTATTTGAATAAAAGCTGCAGATTAAAAACCATTGAAAATTACTTTTGAAATGATATAACATGTTAAAACCTGTCTCCAGGGAAAAACCTTCCCTTACAGTGGTGCTACCCCTTCTCTACATTGGTTAACTGCTCGTTTATGTCTAGGGGAGCTGTGTAAAGATCTTTTACTTACCTGCTCCCCACTTCCCTGGCAGTTAGTGCTCACCTCTCTGTGTTGGCTTGTGGACAATCCCTCTGCGTCCTCACATTGAATGCAGGGCTATGATATGATGATGTCAGTAGACTTACGACCACTGGAGCGGAGAGGAGAAGAGGCTGTGGGCCCTTAGCTCGGAGCCTGCAGCAACAGGGATCAGGTAATTAAAAGTAACTCCCATAAAGAATGATTATTACAAACAATTAAAAACCATAACATATTAGGCATACATTTATTTGTTATTATTTTGACAAAGTATTGGTTAAATGAGGTTACATGTCCTTAAGACGGGTCCCATGCCGATACTTAAAAATTGGTTCTAAACAGAAAATGGAAAGTTATGTTTCACTTAGGTGTGAGAAGCATAAAATAATAAGCCTGTATGATATATTTCATCACAACTACGGCTAGCTTTGTTTATTCTTGCTGAGCACTCTGCCAGATTTGCCTACAGTGACGGCCAATTGTTACTGAATAATGATAACGTTTAGCCTTGAATTTTCAATGCTTTTAGCATTGCTATGTATGTGAATGATAGAATTCTGGGAGGAAGGATATAAGGCACAATTATATAAAGCATTGCTTTCTGCTGGCGTTCCTGAATGCAAATGTTCTGCTTAGGTGATACAAAGGGGGATCTGAACATGTTCCCCTGGTAATGTGTTATTCAATATAAACCGCAATAGTGAGAAATGGGTTAAGTTTAAACCATCTCGCACAAAGCACAGTACATGGAAAATGTATTTTTGTCATCCAAGTCAATCAGACTTGACCTATTCAATCACGCTCTTGTTTGTCTGCATCTCACACATGTTGTCAATCAGTCATGTTTCTACAAGGAATGTGGATTCGTATGCTGTTTTTTCTTTTCCTTAACTTCCATTTTCCAGCAGTCGGCACTTGAATCTGATCAGCAATATTATTAAAGAAAAAAGTTCAAGCTGAGAAACATAATAAACATTTAGAAGAAAAAAAAAACACATTGCTTGAATGTAAGCCTTCGTTCCGTCTCCATACGCACAAGTGCAGTCTCCCCATGTTCCTTTCTTGGACCAGTCTAGATTTACATTTGTAGCAATCTTTGTCCGTGATTGCTTGTTTTATTACATTGTTCCACAACTACAAATGATGTCTTTTAATGTTGGTTGAAATTGTAGAATGTGCCCATCAGTAAGAATCATTTTCAAACTCAGTCCTAAGGATATTGCTGTATTTGCACAGACAACAGCCATACACAGCACAGAGTTCTCAGTATAATCTACAGTTATATGGACTGGTTGCCTCCTGATTGGGACTTTTTAATAATGATGCTAAATAGTTTAATGTGTGATGTTTACACTGACATATTTTACTGCCGCCACAAGAATGTGATGATTACATACTCAATTCTTTGCACATACAATAGCCGCTGCTGCACGTTTTAACGGAAAAACTTGCAGTTCACAACACTTGCCGTTGCAATTATGACTTGTTAAAAAATGCTTTGTTTGCTGCCATGCCTAGACAGGAGTGTAGTAGAGTTTTACTTTCAATAGTTTTTTATTTGGGTATTTTCAGTTATACAAAGCGAATAAAGAGTATCCTAACAACAAAGAAAGTCCAGGGTAGGACCAAGAGATCGAAATAAGAAGCAGGTAAAGGTATAAGTACTGTGCTGATAGGGCGTGCATAGTTCCAATGTAGTAGAGTTTTACACTGTTAGCTCTTCACAGAGGCAAAGTTCTTTAGTTGCTTATTAGTAGAGATGTTTTTTTCAGTATCAAGTATGAGTACCGATATTTTACTTTGGTACCAGCCGATACAGAATACTGATACCGGTGCCATGTTCCCCGATTATCAGGAAGCTGGACGGCAGATCATGACACACTGTCTGGCTTCCTGATTGCCTGGGAAGCTGGTGTTCTATCAAAAGAACTCCGGCTTGACTTCCTGTGGCTGCCT
This sequence comes from Nanorana parkeri, assembly GCF_000935625.1. Taxonomy (NCBI): domain Eukaryota; kingdom Metazoa; phylum Chordata; class Amphibia; order Anura; family Dicroglossidae; genus Nanorana; species Nanorana parkeri. Next base: position 165,211 of record NW_017306809.1, read on the forward strand.
GGCTTCCTGATGATTCAGAAAGCCAGGTCGTGAGGTGCCGCCCAGCTTACTGTTTGGTCAGGAAGCCAGGCTGCCTAGCAACAAGTGAAGCTGACTTTCTAGCCAATCAGGATGCCGGACGGCACGTCATGACCCGCGTCCCGGATTCCAATTGGCTAGGAAGCTGGCTTCACATGTTACTAGGCAGCCTGGCTTCCTGACCAATCAGGAAGCCAAGATGCGGGTCATGAAGTGCTGCCGGTTTTCCAGGGCCCTGTCCCAGCTGCAAACACTATGATCTGGGTAGTTCTGCCTTTGACTCCAAGCTGTAGAGGGACTACAAATCTCAGCAATATATTATACAGCCACTACAAGAAATACCTGAGACACTACAGATGATAAGAGGTGACTTTTGGCCTAAACTAATATTTAATAGTAGCTTAAAGTTGGCCACACATACCACCAGATTTTGTAACAGATCTCATCAGTCGTATCAGAAGGCATGTAATGTATGGACAGGACTCTATACAGAATCTGATGCACAATCTGCCTGTGTGTGGCTGTCATTACAATTGTCAGCAGAGATCTGTCACTTACCATCCACAACACCACAAAATGCCTCCTTCCCCCTGTCCCATATGTCACTATATGTCATCATTATTCCAGAGGGGCATCCTGCCCCACAGGGGTGCGATCTCCTCCACAGGCAGATGGTCCTCCTCCTCCTTCATGTCCTACCTGGCTTCACCCACCTCTGTACACACCAGCCCCCAGGACAGCTTCTTCTGTACACAGTGGTATGAGCACAGGCTGATGGGGATTTTTGGAGCTGCAGCAGAGCTGCTTGCTTTGTACCAGATGGCCGAGCTCCAGAAACAGCAGCTAGGTGTCCTGTACCTGTACTGTGCATCATACACCGTAATGTCATAAGAATAGCGTCGTCCTCACTAGCACAAGGTAGCGCTGGCTAGCACACACACAGGCTGCCCGTTCCCCGATCACCAGCTTCACGCTCAGACTATGCTATTCTCACTTCCGAGTATGCTGCAGCCAGGTGGACGGGGCCTGCTCTGCGACCGCCGTACTAGGTCAGCAATAGGGGGACCTTAGGGCACCTGATTCCATTCACAAATTTAAAGTGCCTGTACGAGTACTTATGAAAATGCTCAGTATCTGCACCAATACCGGTATCAGTGCATCCCTAGTTGAAGGTGTGCTGGAGTGTTTTATTATGTCCAGTGGACACACCCTTACTGCCAACTATCCTGGGCACAGCTATATTTCTATCTGGCAAGGTTTTACAACCTTACAGCCAGCATTTTATTTAGCTAGTGGAGGTTTATAACATCCTTTCTTAGCTGGTATATGTTATGTCAAATTTGTCTTAGGCTGGGCTGTTTTTCTTTTGTGAAATGTGTCACCTTACATGAATGTCTAGCTCAAACATGAGATTTAAATGTGACCATTTTTGTTACCGACCTGTGAATTTTGGAGAAAATTATGGTGTTCAGTATGACTCCCCCATTTTCTCTGTATAGTTTGGGGTTCATCAAGCCTCAGTAGCATTAGATAATATATTTACTACACTGAGCAGAAGTGTCCATGTCTTTTTGTTTTGATATGAGTGGTCATTTCTGAAATGGGATTTCAGGATGTGGCTATAAATGTGGCTTGAAGTGGTGTGTAAAATATATGCAATCTATGACCCTCTTTTCAAAAGCACCATGTCACTTTATTGATATTGTATAAAAATAGAACAGCCAAAAATAATAAATGGATGTAAAATAATTTGAATAACATGAACGTGCAATACAAAAACAGTTTTAAGGAGAAACAGAGTGCAGAGAGATCACTTATTGTTTTATGCATTGAACTGCAGTTTATGTTGACCAGCAAGCTTGAAACATTTCTAGACTCCTCAATATAATGAGTATAATAAGGGAGCTCTTCAAAAACTAAAATCAGTTATTTTTGCATGGACTTCTCTGTTTCTATTAGCTGTTAATATATATATGTACAGAATAGAAAAAGTGAAAGGTATATTAAACATTAAAATAAATTTAAAAAACAGTACATTTGGGGAAACATATATCCTCAACCAGATATAAAATGGTAGCTAATATGGATATATGCCAATAAACAAAAGCCAAGCCAAGGTTTCCATATATTTCGGAAGAGTTCCTTCTTCCTAATATGGGCATAGTCATGTTTTGCCCATGTAATGAAGCTAGAAAATGTTTTGTTCCATTTTCTGATTGATGGTATTTTTTCTGATTTCCAGTATTTGGATAGCTGTTAATAAGTTGATTGTATTAAAAGATGTTGGCTTACATTTTCACCTAAAAGTTAAGGTCCCATCATTGTTATAAATAACTTTATAAATCCTGAGTAATGCAGGTCTTCAACACTACAATTTCTAACCGAAAAATGCCAGTTGAAAGATAGCTCAGAGCAAAACTGAGTGGTTGAGGCGTTTAGATTCAATCAGTTTTTATTGTTGGGTACACAGAAACAAACAGCTGGCACACTCCCTTGTTCCCCGTCTTGCATCTGCAATTTCCAGAGTTGCCATAGGCCTCCTTCCAATGCTTTCTCATTGACTGCTTATCGAGGGGAAAAATTAGGATTTTGGATGCAAGTGACTACAGCGTATTGCTTATAATCCTAGTGTATATTGGACAAGGGCCTTCTCTGCTTGCTTTTCATGTTAATCCCACATCTGCGGAATGATTTGTTGAACTTGTTAATCAATTTATTGATGAGAATCACCCTACTTAGCCTTTGAGTCCTCTGTTAAGCTGGAAATAATGGCAAATTACAGCAAGTTACATTTGCCAGTGCAAGTACATCTGCGTGTGTACCGCATGCACTGAGTGCTTATAAGTATGAATATATCTGTACTTTCACAAGCATTTTTTGTGGGCCCAAGATATCAAATGTTCTCACAATAGATTTAGTTGTAATATAGGCGAGTGAAGTCTAGTGCATCAATGGACCTTTGTAATATGCACACCCAGTATTGTATATGGTCATTCTTTTCGTGGTGTCATTCTTTTTCCATATTTGTGACTGATTTTACATTTTTATATTTTTGGGCTTCATTTGCATTAGCAGTATATCTTCTGCTTTGGGTGGTATGCTTTTACATGCATTTACTGTGCAGCAACTAAAGTTGAACTCCAGACATTAAAAACTCCACCCCAACCCGCAAGTGATCACTAGGTTACTTAAAAAAGTAAAAATCAGAGTTTGCTTATTCTTACTAAAATCTGTGAATACATGTGGCGGGTCTTCTACAGTGTTCACTGCAGAGGTGGAGGACCCATCAGGTGTCCAAATCTCTTACTGGGAGATGTGAACACTTCTTCCTGGCTATCTAGTGGCAAAGGAGAGCTAACATCAAGAGGAGGTGACTGGTCAGTGTGGGCACAGGCTGCAGCTCTTGATCATTCATTGGCTCACCTGGACGTGGGGATGGTGAGGGACATGGACAATAAAAATAGGTGAGTAAAAAGAATAGCTGCAGAAGGTATGTTTTTAATTTAAAGCAGATCTATAGGATTTTCAAAAATTAACCCTTGCAGTGGGGCTACCCCCGCACTGGAAGGGTTAACTTCTCATTTTGGTAAAGGCAATGGAATAAAGAAGATACACTCACCTGATCCTCGATCCTGCGGCAGCTCACCTCTCTACCTCTTTTCCTTTGTGCTCTGGCTATGGAATGTCCCTCAGCCTCCACATTTTTAATACAAGTGAATGGACCTTGCATAGATATGATGATGTTAGCTAGGCTTAGAGCGCCTAAGCCCGGAGCTGAAGAGGCTGCAGAGACCAGTCTAGCTACCAAGAGGGATCGAGGATCAGGTGAGTATATATTTTTTATTTTAGACCCTAAACCAAAGCGAGCACTTAACCCTTGCAGTGCAGGGGTAGCCCCACTGAAAAGATTAGTTTTTAAAATGCCTGGAGTTTTTGTTTAAGCTGCTGAATAAGTGTGTGTGGGGGGTGGGTTTGCTTTGCCCGGAGATGGGCTTTAACTTCAGTTTAACATGCAAACAGTTATGTGCCGATAGTTTAAAAGAGACCTGAAGCAAGCCAATGATAATATTTGCCAATTTTACTTATGAGCAGTGCTATGTTTTTTTCTGCTTTATCAGGCTGTAGACGTAGCCAGTGGACCTCGTGGAATATTTTGTTCTGGTTACAGTGTTGTTTATGTCTGTTTATAGTTGCCTGTAGTTATCTATAGCTGATAATGAAAAGTTTGAATTGCTGCAACTTTCTATTGTCATTTGTAGAGAAGCATGAACTGGTGTTTACAAACAAAAAAAGGGGGAAATAAAGATTGGACATTAATGACCTGATAATAGCAAGCAATGTTTCAAATTTTGAGCATCACTTCCAATAACCAGACATGTTCCTTTTTTCTTGGAGGGTGATAATGAGTTCCTGTGGTGGTTAAAGAAGCTTGTGATCACATGGGGAGATTTTCCAGCTTGTTGGGGAACCTCTCTAAAGTGGGCTCAAACCTTTTGTGAATATACCCATGTCAATATTGGGGAAAATATCATGGCAGGTACCAGATGTCTGATAGTTTAGTTTAAGGTACCAGAGAATTCTCTTGGAGAAAGCTTTCTGTCTATGACTGCCCTTACTTGGGTTGTTGAATCTTCAGACATGATCTGTCCGCTAAAACAAAATATGTTGGAAACATTCTATTGCCTTCCTTTTGTGCAAAATAATATCTGTTACATGAAATTATTCAGTATGACCCTTCCCTTTCTCCTTAGAGACCAGTTCGCCAGGGTTGCCTAGTACGATCTGATGACATCTATGTACATAAGAATCATCGCTTAATCTGCCCAACCTCATGTTCATTAATAACTGAAAGGTGAATCGAATGTGGAATGTTTCACTATAAAGACCTGTAGATTTTGTTTTGCTTGCCATGAAATCTGATGCCATTGCTGATTGCTACAAAGAAATCCAGAGTGAACTGGCATGGTGAAGATCATAAGAAACTTTTATTATATACAAAACAACTTTATGTAGTGGGCCTGGATGACATGCTTAGGCCTCATGCACACTAGCTGACTGTGTTTAAGCACAAGAAAAGTTATCTGTAAAATATAAACAACTTATTGCTTCCCAGATCACTTCTTCCCATGCTTGGTTTAGCTGTGTTTACAAGCGTTTTTACACGTTTAAACGTGTTTAACCCAGGCAAAGAGACCTGGGATACAGATAATTTCTAGTTTGGGTAAACTGAGCTACACTGAATGCAGCTAGATGCCTCTGGATGTCTAGGTGTGCATTAATTCATAGAAAAGCATTACATGAGTCCAGGTGCATTTAGAAATGAGCCCAAACTCCATGAGCAGGTGAAATCTGAATCCAATGGATGTCTGTAGATTTATTTACTGAAAGCGCATTGGATACAGCTCCAGCAGGCTCCAAGACCAGCACCCGCAGCCTAGTCTCCCCTACTCTTCGGTGGTTGGAGGCCCTCTGGCGTCATCAAGTACACTGCAGGGCCAATAGCCCTGCATTAAATGTGAAGACGCCAAGGGGCATTTCATAAGCTGGAGCATTTCATAAGCTGGAGTGTAGGGAAGACAATGGAAGCACCCACTGCCAGGGGAGTGGGACCAGGTAAGTAATGGACATGTACGATTTGTTTCAGAAGGATTCATTATTCAGACGAATTTTCGTTATTCGGAGATTCGGATATATCCGAATCTCCGAATTACAGAAATGACGAATGAAAACGAATCTGCATTTCCTATCACAAAATTTAGTACAAAATTCTTTACAGGTAGTCTGTACAAATTTTCGTCCCGGACGAATGTTCGTTGCAGCAAAGTGACATTAGACAAAAGACAAAAAAAAAGCGTGAGGTTCCCCCCCAATCCATACCAGACACCCCCCCCCCTTTCCTGCCGGGCCTGTGCTCAGATCAAGAGTCTGGTAGGAATTTTAGGGGGGGACCCAACTTTTTTTCTTCCCATTTTTTGGGGTTGGGGTTCTTTTTAACTAGGATCCTACTAGACCTAAAGGTTCTGGTATAAATTGGGGGAAAACCTCACGCTTTTTTTCCTCTTACACATACATATTACCGCTAATGCTAACGAATTTAGTCAGAATCCGGATCCCTAAACGAATTGACTTTCGGACCTGAATCCCAACAAAACAAAATAATGGAAAATCCGAATAAAAACGAAACAAAACAAATTTTTTGCTGGTGCACATGTTTAGTAAGTAAAACTGCGTTACCCAGGTTCCCTAGACCTAAATAAGCATTTAACACTTGCAGTGCAAAGGGAGTCCCCCGCCCTAAAGTAGGTTTTCACGTAAGGCTGCCCATACACCTTGCGATCATCTGACGAAACTTTTCGTCTGAAGATCGAACCGTCGTATGATTTTCGTATGATGGCCCCATCCTGCCCCAATTATCGCAATGTTGGATCAGCGATAATTAGAAGAAAGCACCTGGAGGAATTGCGCTAATCGACCGCACGTATTTTCGTCTGCGCATGTGCAGTGTAGATCGTACAAATTTTGACATACAGAAATGCCACCAACTTTGCGAAAATCGTACGATCGACCAAAGTTTTCTAACCTACTGGTTAGTCCAAAGTCGATGGATTGTACAGTATTTGCGGTTGTACACATGCCCATCAACCTTACGAATATCGGACGTAAACGCGATTGCATACGAAAATCGATGGGATGCAACACTTTTCATGCAAGTTTCCAGTTTTAGTGACATATTTTTCCATATGTGTCCATAAAAGGTAAAGAAAACGTTTTTTGTGTTTGTTCCTACACTGAAACTATAAACATTTCCTATTATTGGTAAATGCAACCTTAGTTCTCAAGTAGCAGTCTAGCTGCGATGCTACACATTTACTACTTCAGTTGCCCTCTGATGAACATAAAAGACAAAGAATAAATAATTTGCCACCTCCCTCCCCATATTGGTGCCCTAGACCCTCATTTAAATGCCGCTCTAGGTCTGATATGAAAATACTGTCACATACATCTTTGAGGAGGATAAACACTATTTTTAAAATAATAAGTTCCTGTTGTGTTTTCCTTCTTTGTCAAATATCATTGCATTAGATCTGATGCTATCTATTTGAAGCCATGCACATAAAATCGCTGAGTGCTTGGGGGCAGATAATGCATTATATTAAATTAATGGCATGATGTCATCAAGCCATTAATGCAAATTGCAAATCATATTCGGGCTGATAATAGCATTGTATTACTCAGACAGAGTGTAAAATAACATGTGTCCTTATACAAAAGGAAACATCAGCTTGTAAGAGATCTCCTGTGAAGCTCTTCCTTCTCACATCTCCTTCGGTCTGAACACCTGTCTCTCGCTTTCACAGTAATGATATGTTTGAGAAGCCAATGTCTTCTTTTTGTTACTCCTCAACTACAGATCTCTCTTTATCAGTATCTGTTTATGTAATTTTGTCATTTTTCCTCTCACATCCTGAATTACTGTGTTTTTATTCTAGTTTTCATACCCTAAAACATTTATGCTACTGTTCTACTGAATAAACACTTGTTAAAAACCACACATCTAAAACACTTGCTGCATGTCTGTATTTAGCATATTCATAGTAATTCAATGCATATAGCATAATTATATTCACTTTTTTACTCATTCACTTGTTGATGTTAAAGGAGAACTATGGGGTTAAAGGAGAACTATGGGGTCAGGGCTTTTTCCCATAGTTCTCCTTAGGGTAACGGGGGGACACAAACTAGCGTCCTCCCTCACCCTAAGCTCAGTATACTGCGAGCTACAGATCGCGGTATACTGAGACGCCGCAGCCGGAGCGGATCCCGACATCGATGTCGAGATCCGCCCAGCTGCGTGAGTGACAGCTGGCTCTGCCTATGTAGAGGCAGAGCCAGCTGTACCCGCCCCCTCCCCCGTCCGTTCCGCCAGTCAGCGCTGGTGGATCGGAGCAGGGAGGGGGGAATTCAGCCCCTCCCCTGTCACGGCAGAGAGCCATGGCAGGATCGAGAAGTAAGCGAACACCGGTATGTGTTCGCTCACCTCCCGATCTACTGAGCCGACCTGTGACGGTCTCATTGTCACAGTTCGGCTAGAACTATGAGGTGAGTGAAAAGCACTCACCTCATAGTTCTCCTTTAAGGCTTTTCCCCATAGTTCTTCTTAGGTTAACGGGAGGACACAAACTAGCGTCCTCCAGTCACCCTAAGCTCAGTATACCGCGAGCTACAGCTCGCGGTATACTGAGACGCCACAGTATACCGCGAGCTACTGTTCGCGGTATACTGAGACGTCGCAGCTAAAGCGGATCCTGACAATCCCGACAATTATGTCTGGATCCACCCAGCCGTGAGTGACAGCTGGCTCTGCCTATCTAGAGGCAGAGCCAGCTGTACCCACCCCTCCCCCGTCCGATCAGCCAGTCCGTGCTGGCGGATCGGAGCGGGAGGGGGGAATCCAGCCCCTCCCCTGTCACGGCAGAGAGCTGTGACAGGATCGAGAGGTGAGCAAACGCCGGTATGTGTTCGCTCACTTCTCGATCTACTGAGCCGACCTGTGGCAGTCTCATTGTCACAGGTCGGCTAGAACTATGAGTTGAGTGAAAAGCACTCACCTCATAGTTCTCCTTTAAGGTTGGTTGAATGTTGTTGCTTTTTTCTCTAGAAACAAAGTTTCATGTTTTGCTTCTATTGACTTCCCTTTTAACAGTGCTCTGATTCATTTCAATGGAATATTCCTACAGTGCCCATCCAGGCAGTGTATAGACATCCCAATGAAATTAATGAAATCCATACTGAGAATGCACCGGGGGCAATATGGTGTATCTTGATAAATGAAGGCATCTGAAGTCATCAAATTAGGCTGTGCATTACATCATCCATAGCTACTAGAACCTTCTTAAAACAGAAGGTATTTACAGGTTTCACTTCCATCACAGATTCAGGAAACACAGTATTTATTCCCTACCTAAAGATAGTGGGCAAAACCATTCTTTATGCCCCTGTGGCCAAACGTACATCCAGAACTGCTGGTTTATAGTACATACTGTATACAGCCTAATATTACAGGAACATATATTCCAAACGGCATATTCCCAGATAGCAAAGATAGCTTGCCACAAACTCATAACAGGGTTAAATTGTAATTCTTGTTAACTTGCTGCACACATTCCTGGCAAGTAATAGACTTGCAGAACACTTGCAGTACAAGTTCTAGTTGACACTTTTTGAATTTGTAGCAAATTTGCTTGGCAAGTCTACAGCAAGAGTCCTGCAGGTCTTAGGCTGGGTTCATACCTAGGCGTATCCAATACGTGCATTTCGCGGTAAAAAAACGTGCGACAAACGCGCGTTTCCAGGGCTTCCTGGCTGTATCCCAATGGATACGCGCGGCAAATAGGCCCCAAAGAAGCTCCTGTACTTCTTTGGGCATAGGGCGTTTTGTAGCGCGCTCATACGGCCTGTAATACGCCCAGGTGTGAACCATACCCATAGGAAATAATGGGATTCTGGTGTTTGAGCGTTTTGCAGAGCGTAGGAACGCGCTACAAAACGCCCAGGTGTGAACCGGGCCTTAGCAAGAGCTCTGCAAGTGTACAGCACTTTTGCAAAGCACGTTAATCTGGAGACTTGCAATGCAAATTGTGCAACAACATTGTGAAGCTTGGCAAATCTAGCAATAGTTTAGCAAGTAATTTTCAAACTTGCAGCTCAATTGCTTGCTGTCTGGGTTGTCCATTCCCTAAAATAAATGAATGTTTGCTACTTGTTTGCAGTTTTTACAAAGTAAATTACTAAAGCTTTTCCAGTCCAGGTAACACATGATCGCTTCAAGCACAAAATCATATCAAGGGAAAGATTAATAAAAAATATTTTAACCTGATTGTTTCCACTGAACACAGGTTTGCTGGTCTGGTAAACCTTAGTGAATGACTACCAGCTTTTCGTACAGTGGCAGATCAGTGTGTATGTATGGAAAAATAGATAGGATGTGAGGAGCTAGCGTTGATCTTTTAATGATACAATAATACCCACTGATGCATGCAATTACACTGCCAAGCAACTTACTGTTTTCTCTTTCATGTCTAAAGTTTTACCTATATACACATCATACACTTGGCTTATTAGGAAGGCAAAAATCTTAAAATTATAAAACATGCTTGGCTGGGTTCTTAAAGGTCAAGTAGTTTTTATGTAGATTAGAATTGGACATCACAAATTAATGAGTCTTTCTAATTGGTTTGTTACAACAGATTTTTTCCCCATAATGAATTCAATTTTGGAGTAAAAATAAGTAGTTTCACGGCTCCTTTGGCTTTTATTGATGGAATACATGCAGTGATCAATGACCTGGCCGCAGTGGGATCTTTTGAGCTTCTTATATACCGTTTTAGCTCTTTTGGATTTTTTTTAATTATCCGTGTTTGTTTTTACAGCATCATTTGCAATGCTAAGTATCTGTGAATATATTCTAACCTTTTTTCAAATATTTAATGTGACCTTTGCCTGTATAAACCCCTTAAGGTCAATGCCCTAATGCGCCATTGGCAATTGTATGTAGTCTTATATTTAACTGTTTAAAAAAATGTGGCACATGATACAATTTAGATCTCATCTGGTTTAATAAACAATCTGTCTATACATAATTCCCTATTTATTTTCTCTAAGAAGCAGTATTACATTGTATAGGAGGTAATGTAGGTATCTTGTTACAAAGGAGGAATGGGCTGCTGTATATAACAGCATCAGGGCCGTCTTTAACGCAGGGCAAAGAGGGCACTTGCCCCGGGCCCTGTAATGGTTGTGGGGCCCAAAGCAGCTGCCCCTTGAGCCCGTTGCCCGCCGCGGTCGTACCGTAGAATCAGCACAGGAAAAAAACCCCTTCATGCATGTGGGCAGGAAGGTACCAAAACATCACATTAGATGGGGGGGTTGGGACATTACAACTGTTCCGTACGACTCTTACGGAACAGTTGGTACGTCCCAAACCCCCCATCCAATGTGATGTTTTGGAACCTTCCTGCCCACATGCAGGAAGGGTTTTTTTTTCCTCAGGGGCAGCCGCGGAGCTCTCACAGCTGGAGGCTGAGTGTGTAGTAAAGTCACTGCACTGGTAAGGTAAGCCAGCAATGATCTGGAGCTGGGGGGGGAAAGGAACAGCAGCAGCTGCTGAGTGAGATGAGTCTGGGGCTGGCTGGGGGGGATAGCAGCAATTGAGGCTTGGTGTCTGGCCTGGGGCTGGGGGGAGTCGGAACAGCACATCACCTCGCTCGCAGTCAGGTAACGTTGTGAGCTCTCAGCCCTGCTGCTGTCAAACTGAGACTCTCAGTTTGACAGTGACAGGGCTGAGAGCTCATACGTTTCCTCGATCGTCTGTACGGTCCATCCACTCGGTCTTCTGGAGCCCTGCCCACCAGCCAACGAGAAGAGACCTTACCCCTCCCATCCACCACACGAGGATCTCTGGCTGGGAGTTTGGAGTTTATCTTCAGCAGCAGACCCTGTGGGGTCTCACTAGGACTCTGTGGGGTATAACATGGCTGGTTAGACCCCACACTGCCCTGGTGAGACCCCCCACAGGCCTGCTACCCTGGTGAGGCCCCCACAGAGCCCTGGTTTAGCCAGGCCTCTGTGGGGTCTCACCAGCCCTGGTTAAACCCCATTGAGCCCTGTTGGGACCCTACAAAGTCCTGATGAGACCCTATAGAGCTCTGAAGGGCTCTTTGGGATTTCACCAGGGCTCTTTGGGATCTCACTAGGGCCCTGTGGGGTCTAACCAAGCTGGCTTAACCAGGGCTCTGTGGGGTTTTACCAGGCTTTGTGTGGTCTAACCAGTCCCCACAGAGCCCTGGTGAGGCCCTACAGAGCCCTGGTTTAACCAGGCCTCTGTGGGGTCTAACCAGGGCTCTGTAGGGTCTCACCAGGGCTCTGCGGGGTCTAACCAGGCTGGTGAGACCCCACATAGCCCTGGTGAGACCCTACAGAGCCCTGGTGAGACCCTACAGAGCCCTGGTGAGACCCTACAGAGCCCTGGTGAGACCCTACAGAGCCCTGGTGAGACCCTACAGAGCCCTGGTGAGACCCTACAGAGCCCTGGTGAGACCCTACAGAGCCCTGGTGAGACCCTACAGAGCCCTGGTGAGACCCTACAGAGCCCTGGTGAGACCCTACAGAGCCCTGGTGAGACCCTACAGAGCCCTGGTGAGACCCTACAGAGCCCTGGTGAGACCCTACAGAGCCCTGGTGAGACCCTACAGAGCCCTGGTGAGACCCTACAGAGCCCTGGTGAGACCCTACAGAGCCCTGGTGAGACCCTACAGAGCCCTGGTGAGACCCTACAGAGCCCTGGTGAGACCCTACAGAGCCCTGGTGAGACCCCACAGAGCCCTGGTTATACCAGGGCTTTGTATGGTCTTACCAGGGCTCTGAGGGGTTTCACCAGGACTGGTAAGACCCCACAGAGCCCTAGTTTAACGAGGGCTCTTTCGGGGTCTCACCAGGCCTCTGAGGGGTCTAACCAGGCTAGTGAGACCCCACAGAGCCCTGGTGAGACCCTACAGAGCCCTGGTTTATTCAGGGCCCTGTAGGGGTCTCACCAGGACTCTTTGGGGGTCTCATCAGCCTGGTTAAACCTCACAGAGACCTGGTGAGACCCCACAGGCCTGAGTGGGGCCTCATGTTTAGGTTTCGCCTAAGGCCTCGCAAACTCCAGAGCCGCCTCTGATCACAGGAGTACCAAGCAGCTGGTGCCCAAGGTTGAAGAAGGGCCTGACGCTGGGGTAGGGGAAGCCTTTGCAGAGAACAGCAAAGCATCCCTTTTATCTCCCATATTCGATAAAATGCAAGCTTTTTGTAATGTACTGTATGTTGGAATGTCCTGAGTCTGACTAAATACCACACCGACCACCAGAGATCCCTGCACTGACCACCTGAGAGTCATCCTGAGACCCTGGAGACATGATGCCAAAAGTGGCATTTACGGCCGTTATGTTCTGGCGGCCGATATATCGGTGCATCCCTAATATAAACGGCTGAGCTTGCAATCGGTTTGAAATCCTGCAGTCAAAGTTTTTTTGAGAGAAGTCTATGATCTATGTGTGCTGGTTTTTTTTTCTGGGTGTTGGGGAGGTGAGAGAAATTCCTGGGGGGGCCCCAAGAAAATGTTTGCCCAGGGTCCGATCAGTATTAAAGACGGGCCTGAACAGCATTATAATTGTTTTCCTTTGTCACCGCTACTTACCGTATGTTGTGATCAGTTCTTCTGATGGACTGGTCCACATAGAGTATGTTTCCTATCCTTGCCATTGAAGACAATTGCCTATGAATCCTTATGAAAAGCACAAGTACACACATTTCAACAGTTTGTGCACACTCATTGTGCCAAATCATCTTTCTACTATATATCAATCTGGGGCACTACATCACTGTGCTGTGTTTTACCCCTAAAACTGACCATACATGATGGCAGATTGGTGTTTAATACAATTTTATTGTTTGACTGTTTCACTTTTAATGGATTGATGAATTCTGTAGACTAGTTTTGCAAGCCCCATCATTTTGACAAACTAAAGAATTTGGACTATTCCAGTTATGTGTTTTCTAGGAAAAATCAATGGGGAACATTTGCTAAAACAGAATCTATACTTGGAAAATATAAAGATGTTAAAAGAGAACTATGGCCAAACCTTTTTTGGTCGTAGTTCTCTTTAGGGTCACAGGTGGACATTTACTAATGTCCTCCTGTGACCCAAAACTCAGCATATAGCGGGCTATTGCCTGATTGACAGCTAGCTCTGCCACTCTAGAGCCAGAGCCAGCTGTGCCCGCCCCCTTCTCTGTCTGTCCCTCCAGTGAGCGTTGGAGGAACAAAGAGGGGAGGGGGGAATCCTTGCAGATAGTGGTGACTGACAGTTCTGCTCTATGCAGGGAGAAGATCGTGTACTGTGCAATCAGATGTTTGTGATCCCTCAGTTCTCGATCAATAGAACCAACGTGTGACAGCTGCAGTATCACATGTTGGCTCTAACTATGAGTGGATTTCACTCTCCCCATAATTATCTTTTAAGCCTATGCAAAAGACATTGTCCTGACTGATAAACACTATGCCACAATCATGATTACATTTATGCACCCCGAAAGCCTTCTTCTCTTTAAAACTAACAGCTGTATGGGTTAGTTATGTTCAACCAATGTTCCTATTATTTTCATTGCTTATTTTTCCAATGAACAATGGCAGATAATCAGTCTGCATTGAAGATTAGTGGCCTCAGAAGCAGCTTGGCATATTGCATTTGGCAAACAAGCTAGACATTTTGATGCTTTTGCCTTAGAGAATGGTTTGGAACCTTTCAGAGCTGCCTAATGGGCTAGTGTGAGCTGTTGCAGAACTGTGAAGTTTAAAACCTAATAGCTTGGGATTAGTTACACCCCATGAGCTGGTCTGTCAAATTAGAAGTAGAGATAGGCAGATCAGCGCTGAGCTTGGAGAATAAAAAAGCAATTTACCAGTTTAACTCTTTTCATTGTATGGAGTTTATGTGATCTGAAAATACTTAACAAAATCAGGCACAAGTCCCATTAAATGAAATGCAGATACTGTGATATTATGTAAATCTTGTAAACAAGATTGCTTGTATGAGTGTCACAGTTCAGCTGCAGACTTGCAGCTGAGCTGTTACTTGTAGTTCTACAAGTATATGCAGAGCTCTTACCCCTGGTTCTGCAGGCATGCAGGGCTGTGCTGTTGCTTGTAGTCCTCCAGGCATGTGCTATGTACCTGACTTGCACTAGCACCAGTCTGGTAGCTTTAGGCGTCGGACAACCTCTTCTGCTGTTTCTTGTACAGCTTCACAGCCAATCAGTGCAAGTCTGCTTGTGGCAAATCATGTGGGTCCTCCCTCTTACTGACTCTATTTAAACCCACGGCAGCGAACAGCACGCTGCCTGGGCAAAGCTTTACCAAGCTAGATGCCGAGCCCCCCTGGTTGCCATGGAATCAGAATTCCTTGGAGTTTACCCGTGTACTAACCTTTGGTTTGTCCCTGGAAATCTTTGTCTTCAGTCTGCCCTGAACTTTGACTTGTCCCTAGAAATCCCAGTCTTCAGTCTGTCCGTATCCTTTGGATTGTCCCTGGAAGTCCTGGTCATCTGTCTGTCCCTGACCTTTGTTTTGTCCGTTGTATGTGTGTCTGCAACCTGCCCAGAACTCTGTCCTTGTCAACCATTCTTGGTTGTTAGGTGAGTTGGGTGAACCAAGGGATGGTGATCTGGGGTCAGCACACAACCAAGTCCATCTCCACTATCAGGAGCTCTGGTGAACACCGGCTGGCCCTTAGATTCCACATCCTGGGGGACCCCATGCCACCTACCTAGCATTTCTAGTGCCTTGACCTACCAGCCTATTCTGTCTTCTGCTGCCTCATTCAGTTCCCCTGTTCTGTTCCCTGCTTGTACTCCAGCTCTGGGAGTTGTTAGCCTACACTGCTTGCACCCTTTTCTCTAGGTGTCCTTGCCAGTGTAGTAGATAGGGTCCACCTATTCCAGACCTGATTCCAGTTTATACCCATGAGCCCCATCCGTGACAATGGGTATCCATGATGATAGTGCCATTTGGTTGTGTTTTTATGTCTGACTTTACTAATGGTTTATAAATAGGGCCCCTAAAGAAACATCCAGGGGACCTATTCATAAAGGATTAATTAAGTTGGACAATTTCCGTTCGCCTCACTTTCCTGAAATTTTACTTTGCTTTGAAGTGAACTCAGTAGGTGAAAAAGCCACTATAGTGTGTTGAAGTTAACTCCTCATAAAAAATCCAGGGGGTCTATTTGTTGATTTCTTCTTTGCCAGCTTCAATGCATCCCATTACTAAATCAAAACAAGTATGCAGATCGCAAAAGTAAAAGAAAGTCCTAATCTGCATATATCTTCCATGCCAGTGACAAAGTATTGAAGCAACAGGAATTGAACGGTGGCTAGACAACTAACATTTTCAGAATGGAAGTCTCCACTGGTATCCCCATTGCAAAGGGAGCAGCACGCCACGTTAATGCAAACCTGTATGCCATTTAGAAATGTAGGCATGTGAGAGGTGGTCTGCCAAAACATACTCAGTTGCGGTCAGATGTAATGGGTTTTGAATGTGAATTTTACCCAATTCCTCATGCTAAGTAATATACCTGACAATAGTTTGCCTATTTGTAGTGATGGACAAATGTGCTTTGGTTTGATTATCTGAGGGTTTGGTGAATCTGGTTCCAAGTTTGGCTAACCCAAGCTTTGACAAATTCCATTAAAGTCTATAGTGCGCAAATCCTGCTGTTAATGTATTCTTTGGGGCTAAGAGGCAAATCATTTCATAAAGTAATGGGCACTGCCGTGGGAGAGTTTTAACAAAGCTGTAAAAAAATACAGTAGATGGGGGAAGGGTCCTATTAATTCGGCATCAAGGGGACATGGAAAAACACCAATTCATTAAATTAAATGCTTGGGATGCCTTTAAGCTGTGGTGTTACAGAATAGTATAATCTTCACGGACAATATCAGTGACACTGTATTCTGGCATCAAATATTTTAAATGTGTTTTTGATGTTTTAACTTTTTCATTCAGCTTGACAGGAATGCAGCAGAAGCCTTCATATAAGCTGGATTTTTGTCTTATCGTAAAATCCATTTCTTGGAGTTCATTAAGGGACACTGGATCAGAATTAATTCCAAGAGAACTGGGTTATACTGCTCTCTGCAGAAGGTGTTAGATACTGGCAAACCAAAAATACCACTAGCAAATCAGGTATACATCTCCCATTTCCATCATGCTTCAGTGTTGTAGAATAGCAATATTAGATGTATATCTAAATCACAGAGAGGTGGGACATGTGTCCCTTAATGAACCCAAGAAACAGTTTTTTGTTAAGTTCACAATTGCTGTTTTCTTTCTTGGTTGTTAAAGGGCACATGATCAGAAGAACGTCGCAGTGAGAGCAATCAATTTAGGGCCATCAATCACTGATAACACTAAACTGATGAGCGGTAAAAGCTTTTAAAGCGTCGTCTATGGCCAATTTTGGGTATTATCGTTTTTTGAGGTTTCGCGCGCACGCAATTTTAAGGCTTGACATGTTTGGTGTCTTTTTACCCGACGTGACCCCGTCTTTTATATTTAACCAAATAATTGGGTAATAATAAATGTTTTATCATTTAATATAGGGGAAACAGTTTTTTTTTTAATTTCTGTACTTTTTCCTTAATATAGTAAAAAATAAAACCCCCAGTGGTGATTAAATACCACCAAAAGAAAGCTCAATCTGTCCCTAAAAAATGGTATAAAATTAATTTCAGTACAGCGTTGCATGACGAAATAAATGTCAGTCAAATTACTGCAGCGCTGAATACTGAAAAATGGCCTGGACAGGAAGGGGGTTTAACACCGCGGACTTCAAATGGTTAAACTGCATTTCCACAGCTACACAGATTAAAATATAGAAAATCAATTGATGATTATTCTAGCTTTAGTGACCGAATAATCGGGATTTTATTAAAGACAGGAGGCGAATATTTTGCATAACTTTCTTTACTGAAACCTCATAGCAGCAAGGAACATAACAGAAAACAAAAGTATCCAATAGCAGCACACAGCATGTTATAAAGTCCACCCACACGAAGATCCATCCTCTTTTCTTGGAAGCAGTCTCCATGAACGTAACAGGTAGAAAAAAACACGAGAAGTCAAACTGGAACCAAGGCCAAACCGAACCTGAGAATAACCATACGGAACTCTAGGAATGCCATAGAGTACAGCGAGTTGACATGACTTTTCTTTTACTATGGCGCATTTTGAAATCTTTTGATAGCAGGCCAGTCTGTACTTCATTCTGCTAAACACTGGGGTGGCCAGGAATTTATAAGAAGTGCCACTAGGCTATTCAAAGGTCTTTTCTGTCTCTTCTTTCCAAAAAGGTGGGTTCAAGAATGAATAGTTATCTCTGTAATCAGAACAAGTATTATATGAGTTATTTGAAAAGAAAGGTACCACTCCTATTCAGATAGGTTATACTCATCCTGTAATTGGCAGAATGCTGCCATAGGACCTTTATTAATATAGTCTGCTAAATGCATACATTTATTCAGGAATTGTCCTTTTAAAACAGAAAATATTCACTCAACCCTGTTGCTTTGTACAATCCCAAAATAGGAGCTTTATTCTGAGCAGTAGATGACTTGCTGCTAGTGATTCAGGGACAATCAGAGCTGTGTGCAGCTCTTGTAACAGAACTTTGGTTTCTTTAGAACTATAAGAAGAATTTTTAAGAAATAACACAGAGGGAGATGGTTATGACTGTTCCACACATTTATTTGTCAGCAGCATACTGTAAGTCATATGAATACACTGAAGTTTTGGAATTAAATATATACAATGGTTGCTTATATGGGGACATTACATCAATATAATGGTAATAACCAAGTACAGGCAGTCCCCGAGTTACAAACATCCGACTTACATACGACCCCTACTTACAAACGGAGGCTATTACTGTACAGCAGGGGGTCCCAGGCTGCAGCCAGAGTGTACCGCTCAGAATTTCAGTCGTTGTAATGCTACCGCGCTTGTGCCGACGAGGATTGCCTGCCTTTTTGGGTCTGGTTTGTAGTAATGTATGTACATTACAGGAAGTTGGCTCTTGTTAGACGTGCAGACGAGGGGTGCCCGCCTCTTCTTCCGGGACACTGTAGGTTTTTACTGCTGTGTGTATCCTCATAAGGAAGATTTAATCTCACTTGCTGATCCTGAGACAACAGGAAGTGAGAGGAAATCTACCCCTAGGAAGGGAAATTCACTCCTGTATGAGCTATTATGGGAAAAAGGTGTCTCTACTGAAGCTTTATCACCAATCCTTGTTTCCAAATTTCAAAATCGAATTGTTATTGTTACAGGGACAGGAAGTGAGGTGAAATCTTCTGAACAGGGGCACATACAGCAAAACAAACGTTGCAGGGAGTTAACTTTTCCCTATGCTGTCCAAAACTAAAAAAAAATTGGGGGGCTGGAGTTACACTTAAAGAAATGTACCTGTTCCAACTTACATACAAATTCAACGTAAGAACAAACCTACAGTCCCTACCTTGTTCGTAACCCGGGGACTGCCTGTATGTGTAATTCTAAGAGAATTCCTCTTGTCATTACAGTGCCCAGTCTTATTTGTAAAAGGTAAGACTGTTCTGGGATGGTATACTACTTCTTAGCACCATCAGTTAGGCTTTGTAACCGATAAAAATTACAAATGATAAACACCCAAAGAAATTAAGATATTATGCAGCAAAAATGGATGTTTTACAATCAGAACTTACCATTATACCCTATACCCGCAGTGAAACTCCTGACCCTTAAATTAACCAAACCTCTAATCATATCATTAAACCAAACCCAACCCCTTGATTCCCTAATACCTACTTAAAGCAAAACTGTAAAAAAAAAAATCAATTCCAGAAGGGAATGTTTAGAAGCATAAGACTATTTACAAATTACCAGTGATTATTCTGCAAAAACCACCAGTTAGTTTGTTTCTGCAAATTTGCACTCTGCCCCCTACTTTGCACATCTCATGTCATGTCATCTCCACATTTCTTGCACCTGTCAGATGCTGGAGCCTGGACTTGCATTGCTGTAGTGATGTGGTTTCTACACATGCTCTGTGTTTGCTTCCCTCCCAGCATCTGCTATTACACAGAACTTACAAGATCTTACTATCCTCTAAAGGAAATCCTGCACATTTAACATGTTCTCTCACAAATCTATGTTATTAAACATACAGCTCCATAAAAACAAGGCAGTTATGCTATTGCATTTCAGCCAAAAAGGTCTTACTTATAGCTATCAAGTTCTTACAAGTGGTTTATTCCTGAAAGAGGAGTCACGGGAATATGATATAAGATGATGCTGGTTTCTGGTGAAGAAGTGGAAAAATTAAGAGGGGATGCTGTAGGAAGGGAGGATTAAATATTATATTTCTTCTTTTTATAGTTTAGCTATCATGGGTATTTATAGGTGAGTCTTCTTTCCATCTCTGTTAGCATGTCCTAGTTCCGTTTTAACATTAACTTACCTTCATACTTACCTTTACCCTCAGTGATGTATCTGCAGATCATGGAGCCCCATAGTGAAATTTTGATGGGTCCTCAAGTGACCTCCTTACTTACTGTCATTGAGCTTAACATAAAGTATGTCTAAATCAAGGACAGGTAGCAGGAGAGCTGTCAGCATAGTCAGTACACTACTAGGATATAAACTAAAAAAAACATCAGTTAATAAAATAATGTTTAACCTTAATTTTCCAGCTAACCACTCTGTCCTCAGTCCTTTTCAGCATCTCAGACTTCATGACATAATTGTTTTTACTCCTGCACAGAATTACTCTATACCCCTAACACATAGGTTCTTTAACGTGGTTTTTTTTTTCTTCAGAACTCCAAATAGCCATCAGTTTTTAGCTGAGGTAGCACAGTGGGATTTTCTAAAGCCTTATGCACACTGTTCTAGGCATACAGGAATGCTTTCAGTGCTGCACGAGATGATCCGGAAACTCTGAGTCCAATAAATCTACACTATTCAGACAGCTAAACACATTCTCCTTACTGAACAGCCTGCAAAGGGAATCTGTGACCAGCAACGATTCCAAATTCTCCTCCTGCATGTCTGATGTTAGCTGTTCTTGATTGGACATGTCACAGGGAGTACAGGGTCAATGTCTACAGTAACCTGTACAATTCTTAAATGTATAGTACTGGATAAGTGTTATTTTTATATGTACACAGATTTTCTATGTTTACCTCAACATTCCCCCTAATAGGGCCCCCTTCTACCCTCTGGCCCCATAGCAGCCGCTTAGACTGCCATGGCTATTGTTAATCCACTGTTTACCCTAACCGCTAAATCTAATACTTAACTATATCATAGCCTTAAATGTTAACTAAACATCACCCTGAAACTTAAAATTACATTAAAGTACAAATTTTTTCCTCCCCCCCCTTCTATGCTGGTGTAAGGACTTACCTTAAATGATGCCTCTTGATCCGATCATCTTCTTCTTTCCAGTAGTTTTCCCTCCAGCACTGGTGCCGGTCTCTGATCCAGTGCTGACTCCTCTCTCTTCTTGTCCCTTCCTGTCCAATGGAGTCTGTGCGGGTTCAGTGACTTACAGTGTCTCTCCTCTTCCGGCCGAAGATCTTTACTGCGCATGCGCCCACCCCATGATCCTTTATGGCCACCTGAGAATCTTCAGATGAGAGCACGTGGTGGAGACACAGGTAAGTTTAAACCTATTTGGTAACTTTTTTTTAAATGTATTTGCATATAACTAGTGCTTGCTAGCAGTAGATATATGAAAAAAAGTGTGAGGGTTTAATGTCACTTTAAGCTGGTCATACACTGCAGTGTGTGGCACTGTTGGCACCCCTCTGATCAATATAAGTTGACTTTTCAAACCTCTTTTGTCGAAGGAGCTGCACCAAAAATTCTCGATCAAACAGTGACTGCAGCCAATCAGCTCCATTCACTGTTCTGGTATTTTGACAGCGGTATACCCGCAATAGCCTGGTTGGGAGAGTCAAACATTTTTTCATTAAGCCTGTGAGCCTGTGTGCCTTTCTCATCTGAAAAGAAGTATCATTACAAAAACCGTTTTATCATGCAACTAATACAAGTGATAATGCTGAAAAAAACGAATTACTGATCCCAGCTCTGGAAGTTGCTCACGATGCCAGACCTCATTAAAAGGTTCTTCATATGTTGTTGAGATAGATAGATAGATAGATAGATAGATAGATAGATAGATAGATAGATAGATAGATAGATAGATAGATAGGGAGATAGATAGGGAGATAGATAGATAGATAGATAGATAGATAGATAGATAGATAGATAGATAGATAGATAGATAGATAGATAGGAGCATGGTGCTTAAATTCTGCCAGGCAGATAGAAAATAGTTAAATATCTTTATAAATATTCATCAGTCTCACTCTCTGATCTAAAATGTTGGGTCACTTACATGATACGCTGTATGGTTGTCAGTGTCTGGTCGCGCTTGTGTCTGCCTCCAGTCTCTGAGCAGCTTGCATGATTGACAGGTTCGTCCGCCAGAGCCGATTTAAGCATTGTGTGATGTGTCCTTAGACGCTTTGTATGTGACTGACTGCAAAGAATGGAATGATAGTGCTGACTTCTCCAGAAATCTAAGAGATTCAAAATCCCAGAAGGACTTTATCATAACTCAGTTGGGGCCACCATGCCGGCAAGTTTCATTTCACATATTTTAAAAGTGCATTCATTTGTTACAAGACATCTTTTCAAACAAGTGCAAATTTTCCTGTATCAGTACACCGGCAGGTCAGTCTTATTTATTTGATTCTCAGGACATTTAATTACATGCAGATAAAGAGAAAATCCATGTAAATCTCACACATTCATTAACCTTTTTGCTTTGGATTTGTTTTCAAGAATTGTTAATATCCTATTTGTGTCCGGATTTATTGCGTCTTAAGGTTTCTTCTCTTCTTGTATGCAAATATGTAGTCACCTCTACTGCATCCAATTACATTTTGTATGTAGTCTGCAGGATTTGCCATATTCTTGTGGTCACAAATCCATACCACGCCAAGTATGTTTCCTGACCTGTTTTTGGTATGTTCTGCTTTCTTGATTACATGAAAAGTTACTCAGCTGACTATACAATATCAGTATAATGTATCTTTGTCATTAATGGTATTTGCATTTTATACTAGGGATTCACCGATATTGGCTGCCGAAACCTATCGGCCGAAAGCGCACTTTTCTGGCCGATATAGTGGTGCATGCGTGATTTCTCTACTCCCCGCTGGGCGCTGCTCTGTGTCCCAGCCTCCTGTCACAGATTGGGAGAGCGGTGTGAGCGGAGACAGCTTCCTGTGACAGCGTGTCAGGAAGGAGAGCGAGGTACAAACACTCAGCGATCAGTGATCACTGAGTGTTTGTGCATAATTGAGGACAGACTATGTTTACTATATCCTCAATTATGAATAAATGGGAAGTGCTCTACATCACCTCCTGTTCATTCATGATTGTGGTTATACTAAACATACTCTGTCCTTAAGTTATGAATGAACAGGAACACTCAGTTTAGAGGATTCCTGTTCATTTATAACAGGTGATGCAGAAAAAGAGATTGAGGACACAGAGTCCTCATTCTCTTTTTACATTTTAAAAGGAAAATATCAGCGGTCTGTTTAGACTCCCAATATGTCCCCGAAGCCACTAAAAGTAAAATAAAATAAAAATAGTTAATAAAATGAATAAATAAAGAAAAATAAAATATAAAAAAATAAACATAAAATATTTTTTAAAAATGGAAAAAGTTAGAATAAAAAATATTTTCAGGTTTGGCCTGACATTTCTTTTTATTTTGGTGTCGTTTCGGTTTTGAAATGTTCATTTCGGTGCACCTCTATTTTATATATACATATCTCTCTCTCTCTGTATATGTGTATATGTATATATATATTGTGGCATTGTGAGGCAATACCACGGTGTTAGGTGGCCTCAAAGTCACCCAGGGTTCTCAGCCAGAGGGGCTGAGTGGCTCCAAGTGATCTGAATTTGTTGACTCCCCTACAGAAGTTGTGTAATGCAGCAGAGGCGTCCCTGGTAACTCTTGAAGATCCCTCTGTGCAGAAACCAGGGGTTACCAGTGACAACGTTAGTGCCGCCCTGCTGGATACAACTAAATGTGCAGCCAGTAATGTGACTACGGCTAAGGGAGAAAGTGTTATGGGTTCCGATATGCTGTACAATCACAATATTGAAAAAGTGTTGTTGCTGTTGGCAACCAAGACCGGGGCAGCAGAGGTATCCTTGGGAGCTTCCATGGAGTCTAGTAAGCTGGAGCTCAGAGTTTCCCAGGATGACTCTTGTGCTGGCCTGACGGGTAACAATGATGAGAGTATGGTAAAGAAAGTGGATGTACAAGAGAACTTGGTCACTCCACCTGGGTTGGCAACTGAAGGTTTAAGCAGCATGGCTGCTTTTCAGCTGCCAAAGCCTTCTGTGCCTCCCTCTCTGATGGCTTCGATGTCACTGGGTGCCTTTGAGGGGAGCACGGAACGGGTGGATTGGGAAGGCTTGACCAAGAGTATACTGTCTATGTTAAAGGGGGTCTCTGCCTGCAACTCTAAGACGGAGACTATTTCTGCAGTTCCTGATCGAGGGGCTGCTAGCCTTGGTGCAGATGGGAGCACCTGTGTGGTAGCAGCAGTTTCCCCTCAGGAGGTACAAGGGCCGAGTGGTGAGCAGAAAGCTGCAGAAATGGTGCAGGAGACCCCAGATAAATACAAGAATGGTATACTAGTGAGTGATGTTTCTGAGTTAGACAAGGACTGGGCGAACAAAATATCTGCTGTTCCAGTCAGAGGGGCTGCTGGCCAGCTAATAGAAGAGGGCATGGAGGCTGCAGCAGAGGATTTCCTCCCACCAACGCAGAAGGGCAGAGTAAAGACTGGAGAACAGCAGAGATTCTGTCTGAGACCCAGGAACAAAACAAAGGGGATATGTCACCAGACAAGCTGGTAATGGTAGACGTTCCAGATGCTGTGTGTGTAACCAAAAATTGTGGTCTTTGGAATGAGGTTGCCACGGAAGATGGCCACTCTGTGGTGCGTGGCCCCTCTGCAGACACTGTTCTGTCTCGGGCTGATAATGAGACTTACGTTAACACCATAAGGGAAGAAACAGTGCCTATGCCTGATCATGCACAACGTACCGCGTTAAAAAAATGTGGTTATGTCACTGACGAAAAACCAGCTACGCTTGGTACCAGCACTTGTCAAGAGGAAGTCAGTAGCAGTGGTGTTGACAGTACTGATGACAATGGTGGGGACAATAAGAAAATCTATGGTTCCTTGTCAAGTACTATTAATGACCACTCTGTTCAGCTTGACTACTCTACAGCCAGTGCTCTTTCCAGCGTTGAGGCTGTGAATGAACTGGTTCCTAATGAGGGTCTGGCTAGTGATGGTCAGTGGTCAGAGCAGCTGCCACTGGAACTGACGTTCAGTGAAGTTACCGTGGGAGATGGCTGCTCCACAGGGTGTGGTTCCCCTGCAGACACTGCTCTGCAGAATGACAATATGAGTAAAAGTGTGGAGCAGTATAACACAGGTGGTAACTATGTGTTACAGAGTTGTAATCTGGCCAACCAGGAAAAGGTTATACTGTTGGTAAAACAGGGTTGTGTGTTAGACAGTGACAGGGTGAACATGTCTGCTGGCCTCTGTAAAGGGGCTGCTGAACACCATACTGACAAGGGGGCATGTGTTGCAGCGGCAGGTTTCCCTCTAAAGTCGCAGAGACAAACACAAAAGCCAGCAGAAATGTTACCTGGGGCCTACGAGAGAGTAGAGAATAGTGACAAAGTCCAGTCCGTGACCCAGAAAGGGGTTAAAGAGGGACTGACTTGCTGTGGTTGTGTCTTTTACACTTGGGCATCACTTTAGACTTGTGGTATTTTAGGAGGTCAAACAGTAAAAGGAGGTCAAACTTTGCAGTAGATGCAGACTAGATTGCGTTAGCTATACTGAAATATTTACACTACTTATAGATTCTACTAGCCTCATAATATAATATCAGGTGTATGTAAGGGGATATCCAGGTTACACTTTTGCAATATTCAATTCAGCTCTTATTTGGGTTCATCTGCTATCCTATCAGAATCAAGCAGCATGAATTATTTCTGACACTCTAGGCATATCTGGACATCTCAAAGAAATAAGTGAGATCATATTTTCCTTACAATTTTCAGTGATAAACAGATTATTGTTAGTTATCTGTAATACTTATATATTATTTTGTTTCAAACTAATTTTTTATATGACTTTCACATTGTTAACCCACTTGCTTTTCTGTTTTGTTGCTGTATTAAATGTAGAGATTTGTAGATTAGCCCCTAAAAAGGTGCTAATCTTTGACTGAGCTGACAACAATATCTGGAATTTTTTGCATTTTTATTGGGTCAGTGTGCTTAGCATATCTTTTATTGGTCTTTTCTTTATATTCAGAATTACGTAAATTAGCCTTTTCAGTGGCCCTTAACATATTCTCTGCCTGTCTGTATATATGTAGTTTCTATGAGATTTTTAAAAAGAAAAACTACAGGTATCTAAGTGCATCACAGAGGTAATGCTTGATGTTGTATACTTTATTTGATGCACATTAACTGGTGCAAGGCGGCTGCAATTAATCTGTATGATGAATGGAGGTTGTCATGCACACACTGCACAGGTTATGATTGCAATGCATTTTGGCAGGCCAGAACTACATGGAGGTGTAGTGTCATGTGTCAGCCTAAGGGGGCTGCAGTTCTGCCCTCTATAGTATGTACATTTCATCTTCCATTTATCTGATCTGTGTTGCAGCAATCCATTTATCTTAGATGCGTTTTGCAGCCATCCAAATTCATACCATTCACACCATTCTTACCATTATTGTGTCTCTGTGATATGTTTAGCTGTCCATATACTTCAGCATTAGTCTCCGCATCAAGCTGCAGACAGAACTTGTTATGTACAGAAGACATATCTAATAAGTAACAGTTTCTGGTTTATCATCTGAGCACAGATATTGGACCAAGCACTGCAACATGTCTTCCAGATTTTCACAAAATAATAATAATCTTTTGTTGGACAGAGCCAAACAACACAGTCATAAAAAGCTAAATTTAGCAAGTAAATTGCATGTAATAATTTATTTCCAAACTGAATGTATGTAAAACCACATAGACAGGATTGTATCATATAGTCACACTTCTGCAGGGTGTATTCAATTATTTTACCTACTGTATGTTTATGTGACCGCTAACACAACTCTGCAGTAACCCAAACACTTAAGGGCTGATTTATAAAACTTCCACCCAGCCATATGCTGGGCAAATGCCATTCGCGCGACATTCCCACCACTTGATGGAGCTGAGGAGCTATGCACCTCTGCAGTAACCAAAACACTTAGGGACTGATTTATAAAACTTCCACCCAGCCATATGCTGGGCAAATGCCATGCATATGACGTTCCTGCCACTAGATGGAGCTGAGGAGCTAGCTCCAGCTAGTGGAGGAAATGCAATGCAAACAGCATTCACCCAGCGTATGGCTGTGCATATGGTTTTATAAATCAGCCCTTTACATTCTATCCTAGAATTTGGATATTTTAGCTCCCTTTGTTACTTAGAGAGTTTAGTTGCTCAGCAACACACTATAATTACATAGACAGTCATTATTTAATTTAGAAATCACTGCAAGAAGCAGAAAATACTGCAAGTGTGAGCTAGCGTACTCACTAAACATAAACAATTAGTGAGGTCAGTTATAGAAAAAGGAGGGTTTCTCATAGACCAGGGGCACCTCTGGTCACATGGATTAAAATGCTGGGTGGATACCATGATGACCACTTGGATCAAATCTAAGACTAACAACCTTTTTAATTGAACAAAAATGAATTGGTTTAAACATGGTATTGTCACATTATGATGGCAACCAAAATAATAGATGAATTGAAAAATAAGTAAATTATACAATCGGACCTAGCCAGCTATGTTGCATGCAAATGTGCTGATAAGAAACATGCTGATGGGAGGAGAGAGAAGACTAATGAACTCATCAGCCTATTGCTGCTCTTTTACTGTCCAGTCAGCAGGCTGGGGGTGGGCAGAGGACATAACTTTATTCCTTCTACAGCCTATAACTGTAGTGGAGAGAATAAATGGTTCCTTTGTACATGTTAACTTTAAACAAAGTGTATGAATACACCGAACAGCTATAACATTATGACCATCCACCTAACATTGAGTAGGTCCCCTTTTGCTGCTAAAACAGCCATGACCTGTTGAATCATGGACTCCACTAGACCTCTTAAGGTATGCTGTGGTATCTGGCACCAAGCCATCAATAGCAGAGTCCTATCATTTGCGTGGTGGGGGCCTCCTTCCTTTCCCACGTGCATCAGTGAGCCTGGACCGCCCATGACCCTGTCGCTGGTTCACTGGTTTTCCTTTCTTGGACCATATTTGCTAGGTCCTGACCACTGCAGATCATCCCAATAAAGATGCAGTTTTGGAGTTGCTCTGACTGTCGTCTAGTCATCACAATTTGGCCATTGTCAAAGTTGCTCAAATCCTTAGACTTGCCCATTTTTTCTGCTTCTAACACATCAAATTCAGGTATAAAATGTTCACTTGCTGACTAATTTATACCACCCACTTCCAGGTGCCATTGTAACAGGATAATCAGTGTTATTTACCTGTCAGTGGTCATAATGTTATGGCTAATTGGTGCGGTTTTATAGGCAGGTCTGACATGACTGCTCTTCACTTGCCCGAGGTTGTGGCTGGTTCAAAGTAGGCTTCATGCAGTCTTACAGTCAGGAAAGAGCCAGGAATAAAATGGAGCTGACAATCAATTTAGAACCTTTGTTCTCAACTGGTGGGTCGTAACCCAAAGGTGGGTCGCGACACCGTGTTCAGTGGGTCACTGCATGCCTTCCACTTTTTTTTTTCCACTTCCACTCACGCCAAGCAGCCATTCAAAATATGCTGCCTGGTGCCGAGTGTCAGCTTGAGGTAGGATGGGGCTATGGCCGCGAGGGAGCTCCATACATACGTGCATTGCTTACAGCTCCCTCACATGTCCTAAAGAGGTGCCTGGACCGGAGTGACATCACATTCTGGCTCCCGGCACCTCTACAGGGCGCACAAGTGAGCTGTACATGCAATGCACATATGGATGGAGCTCCATCACAGTTCAACAGATTGTGTCTGTAGGTCAGTGTTTTTGAGGGCCCATTCACACTTGTACAGTGCGTTAATCGCATAGTACCATGTGAATAATGCACTGTACCATGCAATCGCATCTACCATGCATTCTGGTGTGGAAGGTGTAATGGGTTGCCATTCATTTGAATGGTTCCCCTTAAACACACCTCCCACCCATAGCTCGTACGCCTGCACTGGAACACGCGGTACCTTAATTCTGTGCATTCCTTTGCAGTGCAACTTGGGTCACGACTTAATGACCAAAGACAAATGTGGGTCCTGAGGTTACAGAGGTTGAGAACCACTAATTTAGAGGTAGTGGGGGTGCTCCCTCCTAAACAGTGTTTAATTATAAGTGTATTTACAAAAAAGTACACTAACTTACCCTCCTTAGCCCTCCTAAACTAACCCAAAAGCCCTCTACCCAAGCTTTTTACTTAGATCAGTAAGACAGCTGTGACCTTCCCCAAACCATATTTTTCTTTTTATCTTCTCTAGACCAACATTCTCTTCACCACTGATCGTGCATGCACAATGAACACTGAATGATATGCAGTGATCTAAGTTCGGAAAGATTTTTTTTGAATAGTTATCTAAGTTCCTCCATTCTCAGGAGGAACTTAGAGAATGGAGGATGTCACATCTTTTCGCCCTGAGGAAGGGACCCTGTGTGGCCCCGAAACATTGGCCTTTGTTACTGTGACGCTTTGTCCAATTAAATGGACATATTGAAAGATATCGCTGAGTGCTGTGATCTTTGTCTCTACTTTGTTAGCTTTGCTGGCTGCTGTTTGACATATTACTATACTATTGCCCAATCTGTGATCTATGAGCACCCGCAGGTCTTTTTCCATGTCCGCCTTCCATGATGTGGCACCCCCCAAGTGGTAGTTTGTGCACATGTTCTTTGCTCCCATGTGCATAACCTTACATTTTTCAACATTAAATCACATCTACCATCTTGTAGCCCATGCCTCAATTTTATTTTATTCTTGTTGAGGTACAAATATCTCCTGTTCAGAATTTACAGCCCTACACAATTTTGTATTGTCTGCAAAAAACGGAATTGTATTATTTAGTCCAATCTCTATGTTGTGGATGAATAAGATGAACAGAATCGGTCCCAGGACTGAACCCTGTGGCACCCCACTCACAACCTTTGCCCAATTAGAAAAGGGCCCATTTATTACTACCCGCTGGATCCGTTCTTGCAGCCAATTTCCCACACATGTACATACAGTTTCATCAAACCATATAGACCTTAGTCTATAAAGTAAATGTTTGTGGTGGACTGTATCGAATGCTTTAGCAAAGTCCAGATACACCACGCCTATTGACATTCCTCTGTCCAAATTAATACTGACTTCCTCATAAAATGTTAATATATTGGTCTGTCACGAACGGTCCTTCATGAAGCCATGTTGGTTACCACTTATAATACCAGTTTTATTTGCAAATTCCTGCATGTAGTCTCTTATCATGCCTTCAAATATTTTGCACACTATTGATGTAAAGCTGACAGGCCTGTAGTAACCCGGTGCAAAACTAAACTACGTTTTGGCAGAAGTTGAACTTCCATTTTGATGTCCCCTAATGATCCTGCAGATTTGCTGATAACATATTCTGTTTATCCCACAACAAGTGAACCAGTCTGTAAAACAAATTAACGGAGGAGGCAGTTCTAACATACAGTATAGCCTTGAATATTCCATGACTTCATGGACTGTTAAATCTTTATTAGGTTTTCCTTAGACTGCGATAAAAGGCATTTTATCTTTTTTAAGGTTTGCATTAACATGTCATTGAGATTTATAGAAACATTGATCTTCATTTAGCTAATCTGAATAAAGGAATAGAAATGTGTTTTTCACAATGGTGCTTTCGACTTTATCATACCTTTTTGCTTTGGTTATATTTTTTCTTAAAGGGTATAAGAATGCAGAGTAATGGGTATCAAAGAGCTTCAGTAATTCTGCAGCAAGGAATAATACAGCAGGTCAATATGCATACATAATACAAAACGTTGTACTATACCTGAAATGCGGTGCTGGTTTATTATTCCTCCAAGGAAATCTAGGTAATAGTGAATAGCACTACTTCTCCAGCACATTATACATACAGTACAAGTACAGCATGGTGCTGGCAATCAGATGTACAGATCACATTTAGAATTGAGAGGATGGAAACAGAATCTCTTGCTGATATGTCAGGCGTGGGGCTGTTCTGTAGCATTAAGAACAGATAAGTAATTGGGCAGACTTGATGGACCGGTTGATCTTTATCTGTTGACATGCATCTGTTTCTGTGTCTGAAGAACAACCCCTGCTGTTACCATATGTATCAAACCATCCTGTATTTGCAAGTTTCTTCTCATAAGGTTTCACAAGCATGTCTTGGAAAACATACATTTTCATTGCTTTTCTATTCAGAACCATCTATCATTATTTGTATACATACTGTAGTTGGAGAGGAAGCATTTGCATCCCATCTCATGTTATCTACTAGTCACTGTGTTTGTTCCTTTGATACTGGAAATGTATTGGTATGCCCTGTGAAGTCTCGCTGGACTGCTTTAAAAAAAAGTCTTAAAAGAAGGAAGAGGTCTGTCTACACCACAGCAACCATCTGTTCCTTTCCAGTGCATTATCGGACAATGAAAAGGAGAATGTGGTTGCACTTTTATGCCTGGTATGGCCCATGTCATCTGGTAGGGTTTTGAATGTGTTCAAAGTATTTATATAGCAGCCTAAATTTCACACAGCTCCCGATGTGGAAGATCTTGGGGTTGATTTACTAACCCAAACACACACACACACCAGGTGTGTGTGATTTTCACACAGCAAAACGTATTTATCAACCAAAAAGTCTCTAAAAGCATATTTCCACTAATGCCATATATGGAAAAATCATGCACATGATGCATATATAATGCTGCTTCACAGTTTAGACAAAAATGGTTAGCTCATGCATTTACATTCCTGCATTCATCAACGCAAGTAACATAACATAGAGCTAATTTACACCACATTACCTTGCAATTCATTGCAGGGCTTTGCACAACACACCTGCTGGGTGTGTACACACTACAAAGGTGTTTTGATTCCTCCCATAGATCATGCTGGGAGGGAACACACTACAGAGGTGTATACACGTTCGTGGTGTGTTTAAAAGGTTAGTAAATCAACCCCCTTGTCTGTTTTGTAAAGCCTGTGCCGATTACCTTCCTTTGCGACTGCTTGATGCAAGTTTCAAAGTACATTTAATGTGATTGGTGGAGTGAAAAAAATGTTTTAGTATGGATACTTTGATGCGTGCTGAAACGTTTTTAGGAAGTCCAGTTGTGTTTGATTTATTACCGCCAGGCATGAGAAGAGTAATGATAACAACAACTTACCAAAG
This sequence comes from Nanorana parkeri, assembly GCF_000935625.1. Classification (NCBI taxonomy): domain Eukaryota; kingdom Metazoa; phylum Chordata; class Amphibia; order Anura; family Dicroglossidae; genus Nanorana; species Nanorana parkeri. Next base: position 197,445 of record NW_017306809.1, read on the forward strand.
TCTTTAAAACAAGTCTATGATAATGAACACACCCACAAATTGCCTATGCTGCTATCAAGTGTCATAAAAATGTAGATCATAAGGCCTAATAGTCCACAGTAGGGGTCAACCGATTATTGGATCTACTGATAATTGGGCCGATATTGACGAATTTTAAAGTATTGGTCTTAAATTGACCAACATTACCGATATTGACAGTGAAGAGGAACCTCCACCCCATTCATCAACACCCCTCCCACCACATTCATTCCCTACCCCCTTGCCCCCTTCATCTGCCGTTGGCTACATTCCACAGCCGGCAGCTGAATGTAAAAAGTGGGTGGTGAAAGCTTGTCCAAAGACTACATACGAAATACAACAGAGCAAGCATTTCATTGGGCAATCACTCTTATATACCACTTCACAATCAAAGCTGAACTCTAGGCATATATAAAAAGTATAAATTGATGCAGCCCAGTAGTCAATAATACATCAACATACAGCTTTATTTTTTTTTCAAATGTAAGCAGTAAAGTACCCGACTTTGACTTGATATCAGCCTCTTGCAATCCCTGTACTGCAGAGCACTGACTGGGATAGGGAGTAGGAGCACAAGGAGCAAATCAGTTGTGCTGAAATGCAAGGGGCATACTGATATTTGGAAAGAGCAGAGTAACAGAAAGATGAGCTTACCAGTGTGGTGTTCCTCCTTTTACTGTCTAGCGAGGGACTGGGGAGGGGGAGGAGACCTGTAAGTATTATTGAACTGCAGCAGAAAACAGCTTACTTCTCCTGCCCTGCTAGACATGTCTGTAGTGTGTGTGCACAGCAGTGTAAATCTCATGACTGGATAGACAGCAATATAAATCCATTGGCAGTTTTTTAAGCTCTTTACCCGGAATTCACCTTCAAAACAACTTTTTAATTTTACTTTACTTCTCCTGTAACATACACACACATTTTTAAAATCAGCTTCTATTAGTTATTTCTAATTAAGGAGTGAGCACATTACTGCTACAGGCGCTGATCATCTCCCGAGGTTTATGTGACCTGCACCATAGCACACAATGCTGTCAGGTGGTGGAGATACAAGCAAGCATTATGTCTGTTGATACAAGAAGTTTCCCGTGGGAAGCAGCAAATCTGCAATTCACAGGAATCGGATGAAAATGTAACAGCGTATGGCCAGCCTCAGTTCTCTTGTCCCCACATGTATTTGCAGATGCAAAAAAGCCCTCTAATTCGCTGGTATGGACCCCCATTCTGTTTATCCTAAAAAAAACTTGTACTTTTACTTAATTATTAATGATAATAATAATAACAATGATAAAAATAATGATAATCTTGGTTTCAGCCACAATTTACATCAAACACTTATACTATATATTTGAATATACGTAATTTCATTTCCAAAGGTTTCCCACAGCTGTGTAAAATATTTTCCATTTTCTTGACCCATCTTCTGAGTACCTTGAATACATCTCTAACACGAGCTGCTACTTTCATTTGCATGCCTGCAGCAAAGTCAAGTTACATTACAAAACGTTAAACACATTTCCATGCATATTCATATTTCACATCAGGTAGATGCGGCAGACACCCTCCCAGCATACTGAGAACTACAGATATGGTTTATTCTTATAATGAGCTTTTGTAGCGTGAGAGATAATTGAATGTACTGGATTTCCAGAGGGGTGTTCGTTTGATTTCATGCAATCTCTTTTTCTTCTGTTCCTTGAGGTACATACGCAGAAAGTCAGCGAGAAGGCTGATCATGTAGAAGTTTTCGGTAAGACTGTGGAGTGGAGAAGGCATCAGAATGAATGGACGTTTGGCCCTCTGCCAAATTGTTTGACAGTGGAAACCAAATCTCTATTTGTTATTCCGATTCACAGTCTAGCTACGCTCTTTCAAGAAATACAAATTTGCAAAAATCCGGGTAGTGTGAAGGAATTAACACCTACATGCGCTCATTTGGACTATTTAATATTAATAAGGCAATGCAAACAGCAATAATGATGTTATGCTAGCCAAGTTATTCCAGAGCAAACTTTCTAAAACTCGAGTCTGTAGATATTGAGGGCTTCATTTAATTCTTTTTTTTTTTTTTTAGAAAGCAGTGATGAGGAAGAAAGTGCCATAAATGCTAACAACCAATCATAAATCCATTAAGATATGGTTACAGTATACTTAAAATAATATTAAAAGGTTTTTAAACAGTTTCAGATGCTAATAAATTCACTTACAATGGATATTTCTTCTTGTTTCTTGTTGAATATTTCTTCTTGTTTCTTGTTTTCTTCTTTCTTCTTGCAGAATCATCTGGTCCCCTGAACACTGGCCCGAATATCCTATTTTAGGGTGGCTTCTTTCCCTTTCAGGGTCCTATGGAGCCACCCTTGTGTGTGCTAGTAAGCTGTGTATGTCTCTACAAACACACAGGTACAGCAGCACAGGCCAATTCCATGCTCCCCTCTCCTTCCTCCTGTCTCCAAGCTAGTAGATGAATAGTTGGAGACTGATTAAGGTGTGGACTATGTGGTGGCCAATCCATTTGTGAAAAAGATGCCTCATACTTCCTGAACCTCTTTTTCACAATTTGAGCCCGATGAATCCTGGCTTTGTCATCTTGGAATATGCCCGTGCCATCAAAAAATCCATTGATGGTAAAACCTGGTCATTCATTATATTCAGGTAGAAAGCTGACCTCCTTTTCTGGGGACATAATATTGCTGAACCTAGATCTGGCCAACTGAAGTATCCCCATGTCATAACACTGTCCGAAATCCAGATGGTGGCCTTTTTTTTGGCCAGGCAGTGTATATTAACTGTGTAATTCTACACTGTCTCTTTAGCAAAATAAATTAATGACATGATGCAGCCCGATTCTGGCCAGAATGCACTGCATTGCATTGCGTCCGGCTCACTTTTTTGTGGGGCAGGAGGGGGCGTGATGGTCCATTGAAGTGAATGGCACCGTAGCCACGCCCTCCGGCAGCAATGCAATCAGCCGCACGGGATTGCAAGGCCCATTATGCCTGCGGTCCGGTGCAATCAAAATAGTGCTTGCAGCATTTTGATGGCACCGGACCGCAGGCATAATGTGCCTTGCTATCCTGTGCGGACGATCGCATTGCGGCTGGAGGGCGTGGCTACGGTGCAATTCACTTCAATGGCCCGCCACGTCCCCTCCTGCCCCACAACATAGTGAGGCGGCAGCAATGCGATGCAGTGCGTTCTGGCCAGAATCGGGCTGGAACGCACTGCACCTGGTGTGAACGAGGCCTAAAAAATTGTCAAATGATTGAGGTTAATGTGTAAAAAATTGTTGTTTTTTTTTTTTTGTTAGGGGGAGTGGATAGGTTGAAAACTATCAAATTTTTAGTGCTATTTGTCCACGCTGGGGAGATTTACATTATTTGTCCTAATGACCATTATCACCAAGTTAGAAAGAGATGGGAATTCAAAGGTGTACAGTTATCACCAAAATAATAGGTTATGGAAAAATCTTCAAAGCTGCCCAAGGGCTGCCTCCTTGTTGGGTCTCCAGGATAGCAAATCGTCCCAATTAGAAACAGCAAAAAAAAAAAAAAAATCATAGACAGGTTTTAACTCTTCCCTACAAAATCCAATAACCTAAAAAAGTTGTGGCTATAAACATAGTTTTTTTGTTAGACTATTTTAAGTAAAAATCCTGCAGACATCTTTATTAGCCAGGCATGTCTTTTTTTTTTTTTTGTGCCACTGCATGTGAAATTAAGCTCAAGGTTTTTACATTAGACACGAGTTTTATTTTGTTTTAGTCATTTTTGATCATGTTTATAAGGTGACAAATGTAATCAGATACTTTAATGATAATAACCAATGTCAAAATGTCCAATTAAAGAGAGATGACTGCTTGGGCAAGATCAGTGAGCTGCATTACATAAGTGATTTTCAGTGACAAGATTAAATATCATGAGATTAATCACAGTGCTATTAAATGTCATTAAATAACCTGCAGACGGCACTCTGTAAATATACTGTCAGGTGCTCCTTCTGATTCACACGTATGCATAATAATGTTACTCCCTTTTCATAAGGGTGGATGAGAAGGGGAATCTGAAGCATTGATCAAAATAAATGTTCCAGTTTATAAAGTACAAACATGGGGGGAATTAATAAAAAGTGTCTGAGACAAACTTTGTCTCTACTGGAGCTCAGCCAATTAGTTTTTTTAATTTCTAATTTACTAAGCTATGTGGAAAAAATGAAAGAGAAAAGCTGATTGGTTGCTTTGGGCACCTGCACCAGTTGAGATAGAACTTTTTTTTTAAATTCTCCTAACTGTGTGGAGACATAAGCAGGGCCATCCTAATCCTCCTTATTTAATTATATTGTAACTGTAATGTCTCCCTTTTGTGCAAATCTGTTGACACTTTATTTATCATGTATATTAATAATAATAATAATAATAATATTTGTAGAAAGGCTTAAAGGAAGAGCAGCTGTTGCCCAGAGCAACAATAAACCAGAATATTTAACCTGTGCCCTGTCTAATAAAAGGTATAGCTCAGACTGGGAAAACCTTGGATGCATGGAAACCTGTAACGAGGAAGTATGGCAGCGAGTATGGAAGTACTGTTGACTAGTGATGAGCCGAACACCCCCCTGTTCCGATCGAATTCGAACTTTCGAAGATGGAAAAAGTTCGAACTCGAACTCCATGCAAGTCTATGGGGGTAGAACTTTGAAAATCAATTTACCCCATTTTGAAGGCTTATTTGCAAGTTATTGGCCATACAAGGTGTATGGGGATCCTGGTACTGCCCTGAGGGACATGTATCAATGAAAAAAACACTTTTAAAAAATGCAATTTTTAAAGGAGCAGTGATTTTAACATTGCTTAAAGTGAAACAATAAAAATAAAAAATTCCTTTAATTATCATGTCTGGGGGGTTCCCTTAAAATGCCTGTAAGGTGGCACATCTGTCCAATGTAAAGAACCTGCTGCAGCAAAACTGACATTTTTAAAGAAAAAAAAAAACGTGCGGTTCCCCCTCCCAAATAATACCAGACCCTTTAGGTCTGGTAGAATTGTTAGGCGGGACCCCAATTAAAAAAAAAAGTATGTGGGGTTCCCCCTTAAAGTCATACCAGGCCCTTAAGGTTTGGTAGGAATTTTACGGAGGTACCCCAAAATGGGGAAAAAAAGACGTGCGGTCACCCCTAAAATTCCATACTAGACCCTTGATCTGAGCACAGGGCTAGCAGGGCAGGGAAGGGGGGACAAGCGAGCGCCCCCCCCTCCCTGCCATACCGAGCCACATGCCTTCAGCACTGGGAGGGTGTTTTTCCAGGGTCGTCCCTGGAAAAGCACCTTGTGCCCATACCGATGGGGACAAGGGCCTCTTACCCACAAGCCCTATGGTGTTGGTTGTGGGGGTGCGGGCAGGGGGCTTATTCACATCAGGGTACCCCTTTAATAAAGGGGCACCCATATGCGCCTCCCCTTGTTGAGGGTATGTACCCTTAACCATTCACTAAAGGGTTAAATAAAATTGTAAAAAAGAGATTTGAAAAAAAAACAACAAAAGGCATGTTTTTGACAAGTCTTTTCTTTAAAAAATATAAAAATGGATCCACCAACATAATTCAGGATCAATCACGGCGTCCAGCGTTATCCACAACGACGACAACTCGTCTAAATAAAAAATAAAACAATAAAAAATAAATAGAAATAATAAAAAAATAAAATACTCACGTTCGACTCGAACATCAAGCCCATCTCTACTGTTGACCTCTACTGAAAATACAAAATGCCTCTGGTTTCAGAACTTTTTGAGTCACTGACCTGGAACAAGTATGCAGATCTTGAGTTCTGACTTGGCTGTGGCCTTGTTAATCTTGCTTATGCCAGGTCAGTGATGAAAAGTTTTGAAACACCATTCTAGCATGGAAAAAAAATCAGTTCCCGTAATAAATCAAATAAAAATTCAGCTCTCCCTGCAATACTGACCCTATTTTCAGTGCTGACCCTCACAGAAATCACCTTCTGCCACATGATGGCGTAGCTCTACTGGGTTGTATAATGTCCTGCATTATATAAGCAACTTCTGTGAACATGGGGTATCAAGGACTTGTCCACTGGGATTGCATTATGAGCCAACGCTGGTGAATGCTGCAGAGATTGTCATTACATGATACCACTCTTTATAGTATTCAGGATCTGCCCACCACCGAGGACAGAAGAGGACCTTTGATTGCACGCTCCGAGACTGAACACAGCTGGAAAAAGTAATATCTATGCTTTTTTCTTTTTAAATGTGGGCTCCAAGAAGCTGATCATTGCTGGAGTTGAGTTTTAATGGCAAGGAGTCAGGATAATACCTCTACAACCAGAATTTGCAGATGGATGTCAGCAATGGCATCCTTTGCATTTCTCTCCTTTAGAGGTTTCTATTTCAATGGAAATCCCACCCCCTCTCATGAACCTCCCGGATTTTACTTGCAAGGATGTCTACTGGGGAATTGTAATATGACGGTATGACCATTTAGATTCTGAAAGCCCTAAGCTGGTCATATACTGGTAGATTTTCGTTTGAATGTTCATACGAAAAATCTTGTTAGAACATTTGATATTGCCATTCTGGAATAAATGCCGATTTCTGAACAAAAACTACATTGACTCATTTATTCGAGAATGAGATTCCCATCCTGCTCCAACTGTGTTTTTTTTGTATTTATGGTTGAAAATAATCGTCCATATCCCCCTATTGACTTTTTGAAAATTGAATGAACAATTTGAAAATGAATTCTATGACAAGCTTTATGTAATTACTTGCATACACAAGTATTGTACACATCAACAGTCAGAGAATCCTTATAAAATCCTTGTAAAGGACTGTAGCGATGAGGACTACTGAATACTGTGTTTCCCTGAAAATAAGACACTGTCTGATATTTTTGTTGGCTTAATGTACAACAATCCACACTTATACATGTAGAAAAGTCTACATGTATTCATGTACAAAAATATGGTGATCAGGGCCATCAGGGGTGCCGTACCTTCTCAAGAGCAATTTGCTTACTAATCGCTGGCCAGAATGAGTGAAGCGCACATTCACTATCGATTCCTCACAGGCGTGCATTTGGTATCACTCCGCCTGGTACAGGAGCCGGCGCTATAGAGGAAGCATCAGCTTATGCGGCTCTTCTCCCTCCGGTGCCGCCTCGCTTCCTCTAGCGCTGGCTTAGTTGGCAGTGCTGATTCTCTCCTGCGGTTCTTCAAGTTCCCCCTTATGCCACCACCGGCCCTGGGAATTCGGTCACAACTAGGTCCTTTTTTCGGGGTAGGTCTTATATTTTAGCAATTCCCAAAAATAGTACTAGGTCTTATTTTCGGGGTAGGTCTTATTTTCGTGGAAACAGGGTATTATTGCACTGAGGGATCAGAAGCAGATGGAGATCCTCTTTCCGTAGCCTCCTCTTACAGAGTGAAAAAGAAATGCTCATGCCTGCAAAAGAATGACAATAAAATGAACATAAGATCCACTATTTTCAAAGTATTTTTATAATAAACACCCAAATAGAAATATAAACTAAGAAAGACATATCAATAAATGCGTGCAATTTTTTTTAGTATGCAGTAGGTGATAAATATGGATATTTAACAAGATTTGGTTGTACGGAGATAAATCAAGGCATATACACAGTACATTAACAAGCATACTCCATCATCAATGAAATAACTGAACGTAATTCAATTTGGTATATATGGCAAAATAAATCTCGCTGTCAGTGTTACTGCTGCTTGTGCATATGTAACACTTGATATCCATTGCCAGTTCTCATTGGCTGCACCTGTAAAGTCACAAATTATTATGAATAGCTGTGCACACCGCTCGTCTTGGAGATTCACATAGGATCACACCTTTGTTACATTAGATAGTGTAGCACTATATCACCTCCCTAGACAATTCACAGTACTTCTGGGTATTAGATTACTTTTGTGCATAGCTTGTCAGACTTTCAAATTAATTACTGTAACAATGGCAGGACTTGCACATGATGTTAATCCAGTCACATCTTCACACTGAGCCTTAGCAAAAAGGTATTACTATACAAATTGCTACTGAATGTTAAATGTAGATTTATTCAGGCAGAGTTAATTATAATCTCTTATTTAGTCTTCAGTGATACATTCTTGCCATACTTATTCTAGCGGAGAACATTAATTTTTATTCTAGCATAAAGGTGAATGTAATAATCTTGGATTAGACGATGGATTATTGTAATACGATTTGCTGCCAGAATTGCAGTTTGTGGGGATCTTACTTTCTTTCTTTAAATGGATTTTGGGCTGTATGATGTGTGAATATAGGAAAGAAAATGATATACTGGAGGTAATTTACTATGGAAATATGCAGTGTTCAACAGAAGTCTTTGCATATTTTTTTTGTGATTTTTAAGTGAATCTGTCAAAATTCCCTAACATAAAATTACTGTAGGTCTAAAAACTTAACTCCAGTCAAAATATTCAGGTACGAATGGTTAAAGCCTCAGTCAGGATCATTCATATTGCTGTCTGTGGGAGATTTTACCTCACTTCCTGTTCCCGTGACAGGGCGTCACAGGGAAAGGAACTAGCAAGTAATTGAATTTCTCTCTGATGGGGACATAGACAAAGGCTTGTTTGTTTAGTAGAGTGTAAAGGTTAGAACAGCTGTCATGTTTTTATTTTGCACTGTGTCTTCCTGTCCGAGAGACACAAAAAACACTCTTATTTCTCGTCCTGGTGTCACCAGAATAGGAAGTGAGAGGATATCTCCCAGTGAGTACAAACAGCGAAATTTGACAGAGGTTGTGACTTACTCATCTGTTGAGAACCAATAATAGTTTGGTTGGAGTTGTGCTTTAACCCCTTCGTGACGGGAGACGTACAGTGTACGTCCCGGCCCTTTGTGCCTATATGACTGGCCACATACGCTGTACGTGACGAGTTATATCAGGCTTTGTAATGCTGGTAACAGCTGATTCTCAGCAGTTGCCAGTCATTAATGAATGCCTCAGTATTGAGGCATTCATTAATGAAATAATTAAGCTTTTTGTAGAAGCTTCTTCCTTTCATTAATGAAAGAATGAAGCCGTTACATGCAAATACAGGACCGCAATTTGCAATCCCGTATTTGACAGCTGAAAATAGCAGAGAGGTAGCAGTGACTCACCTCTCTGCTATTTGTTTTGACAGCTCGAGAGCCTGATGTTTAGATACATTTCACTCAAAAGATACAATGTATCTTTTGAGTGAAATGTATCAGTTCTGATTATAAGTTAGGTACACATATGTGATACAATTATGTCCTCTAAAACACTATATATAATATGTGTGGGTACATTTAGTAAGAAAGTATATTACTGCTGTGGAATAATCACACAGCAAAAATGTAAAAAGTGTGTCAGTCATTTATGAACAGAAACTGAAAACTATCTCAGTCATGAAGGGGTTAAAGGGGTATATGACCCACCAATGTAATGTCTCCCAAAACAGTAACTTTAAGACATGCCAACTGTCAGGGTTGCCGGTGTGCTTATTTCAGCTCTTTCAGACAAACTTTCAAGTCCTAAAATGGCTGGTGTCATAGATGATCACATGTGCAGCACCATGGCAACTGCAATAGAGGCTAAGATGACACCTTCCTTGGCTGTAAGGGATAGGAGGTTGTAGTTCTGCTTTAAGAGTGGTTTTACCAATAACAGTGATTTCATTGGTTTATAGGCAGAGTTAGGGTGAAGTCCCAAGGTGGGGAAGGGTCAAAGTCAAGGCCATTAGCTTAGATCTTCAACAGTAGTGATGAGTGGGGCCTTGGTGTGAATCCAGTTTACCTAAGTTCACTTACCCGAAACTGTGACTGACACTCCCCCACCTCAAACAGTTGTGGCAGGGGCAGTCCTCACCTAGCGGCTGCATGCTCCAAAGGGGTGGGGAATGCTCCTACCACAACTGATTTGGTGAACTCAGGAGAACTCAGGGGAACTGGGTTTGCACTAAGCCCCTAAACATAACTACTCTACAGGTGTGTAGGGGACATAAAACAAGACATTTCCAGGTAACATGTGCTTCGATTTATGTAGTTGTTTTATATGCTTTGCAAACCTTAAGGGTGCATTTACTGTACACTGGAATTGGTGCCAAAAACGTGAGTCAATAGAGAACGTGTTGATATCTGAGTTTTTTTGTGGTTTTATTCTTACATTAAGCTGTGTAAGGTATTGGTTCTGTCTTGCATTGACATGCGTTAGCAGTTCACACCAATCCATTTCCGTTGTGCTGAAAAAAATTTAGAGCTTGCTCTACTTTTTTTCTTCAGCAGAGGGCATGACAATGCAATGCAATAGACTGGAGGGAACTACTATCATTTACACCCATTCATTTTCAGATGTCCTTATGTTGGCATCTGAAAAACGCATCTGGTGTGAATGGGGCCTAAGGCCACATTAAGGTCCCATGTTCACTGTGTGTGTTCACAGTAGCAGGTGGTACCTTGTTACCACGCATGGCACTATTTACCTTTCTTTTCTCTTTAACAAAGAAAAAAAACTATATTGAAGTGATAATATAGTTCTCCTATTCCTATGCACCTCAACAAAGCAAAAGCAAACAGTGACTTCAGATGAGCTTCGGTGTATTGAAGAAAACTCAGCTTGTCTGCATTTTTCTGCTTTGCAACCCACCTGAAGTTAGCATTGCAGTCTGAATAGGGCACATAGCATTGACGTGCGGTACCTCTGGTTTCCGGGTGAGGCAATTCCCAACCTCGTCCCCAGCATGTCCCGTCCCGTATCGACCAACGCCCCGCCCCCAACCACGACCCCAACCTAGTGTGAAGGAGGAAAGGAGGAGGCATCGAGATCGATGGCCTCAGTGGGGGTTTTCTTCTTTTTTTGAATGGACAGCTTGGACCAATGGTGCTTTGCCATTGGCCCAAGCCATCCACAGAGCTCACGCCTCTAACAAAGAGTAGAGGCTGTGACAGCTCTTGCCTCAATGGTTAGGTTACAGAAGCAATGGGAAAGCCCGCTGCTGTGTATCCTTACTACCTGTCAAAATCTGGATGCAGCGCTGCCTGTAATTAACAGGCAGCACTCGTCCATGACAGGTTGCACAGCGGGAAGGCTTTCCCTGCTGTGTAACCTGATAAAAGACAATCTGAATGGAGAAAAAGCTTTCAGCTTCAGACATGAAGCTGACAGCTTTTTCCGCCATAATACTAGGTGAGGCTCTGCCTCACCTGGCCCTGGCACATAGAATACAATTGTTTTCTATGAACCCTTACAGTGGCTGGGGTTGATTGAGTACAAGAAAATGTCAGTCATTGCGCATAGTGGGGATGGGCCCTCACATTAGCTTCCTGTGTTTAGGTTATTTAAAAGCAGGAGAAATGTTTTGGGAAGTATAAAAAAACTTTATGCTTCCCAGATCAAGTCCTACATTTAGATGTACTTGCCTTTACCACAATTTACTTGAGTTTACAAGTGTTTACGTATGTTTAGACGCATTCAGAGTGTCTAATCTGCCCCTAGACATGCAGAATTAAATTTTCTCTAAACACAGCTAAACTAAATGCACCTAAACGTAGGTAAAAACACAGTGTAAATTATACAATTGAAATACAATACATGCATTTTTATGCTTTTAGAAATGTCCTATAAATGCATAATAATGCAGGTTTGCCAACACCATTGGGAATGATGTGGAACACATTAACTTTAAAGTGACATTAAAGTCACAAATGTCCCGTCCCCCCCCCCCTATGCTGCTTTAAGGACTTACCTTAAATGAGGGCTCTTGAGCCGATCATCTTCTTCCTTCCACTTGTATTCGGCAATCCCTCCAGCGCTGGTACCGGTCTCTAAACCAGCACAGACTCCAGCCTCTTCCTGTCCCACGGTGTCTGTCCGACGTGCACGCTCCCAGCTGCGTGAATTCAGTCCCACTGTGTCTCTCCACTTCTCCCCGCCGAAGATTTCTACTGTGCATGCACCCACCCCATCTCGAGCGGCTGTGCAGGATGAAGCTTCAGATCTTCATGCAGGAGAGACACATTTATGTTTTAACTTTTTTGGTAACTTTTTTTTTTTAATGTTTTTGCATATATCTACTGCTTGCTTGCAGTAGATATATGTAAAAAAAAACGAGTTTAATTATACTTTAAGGTACCTGGAGCAATGGGTCGGTTTTCAGCCAAGAAAGTGTATTTCAGAATCTTCTCTTTGACCCGTGTATAGAGCATCTAGCACTTCAGAGGGAGACAGATATTGAATGATTCATTATTGTTAGCCAGCAGAGGAAACTTAATTAAAACCTTTTTGTAACATTTTATCAGAGGTCTCAGCTGCATACATATGAATATGTATGCCTCTATTCTACAAGGGAGAATAGAAGCATGTTTAGTGAGGCTGGCAAATGTCTATAGTGGTAAAATTTGATGACTGGTCTCTGTTGCAGATTGCCAACATAAGGCCAGCTTTAGTTTACACTCAACATTCAGTGAATCAAACAGGTTGTAAACCTGAGTTTACCACACATGGCAGGAGCGTATTTTTCAATTGTGAATAATCATATCCTCAAGAGATCCCTTTTTACTCAGCATCAGTATCCATTATACAGTGTATGATTATACCCAGTAGACAGGCAGTGAAAGGTAGCGCTGTCATCTTCCAAACGCAGAAGTGGAAGTGATAGAAATCTTCTGAATATATTTGCTACAAATATTTGAAACGCTTACTTTGTGTGACTGTTAAAATAATTTGTGATAGGAGGCAGTTGTCCTTTGTGTCTGTGCAGATTTAACAGTTTTAAAACATTTAAAGTGCCCAGGCTATGCATAATAAAGTTTTCACATATTCTAAGCTAACAATAAAAGCACTTTAAAACAAGTGCACATTCATCTTTGCACCTGCCGGCATTTTGGTGAAATTGATCTTTAAAGTAAAACACAGGCAATGAAATCACAGTTCCGCCTTTATTTTCCTTTATTTTTTATGGAGAGCAGAATCTTAGCAGCTTGCCAGCCTTCTAGTATAACACACTGCATGTATTTCTAAGCTATTGCAAACCAACTGCAACTGGACTTTAGAGTCTTTGTTCTTATCTATGATTTTGAAAATAAACTACGTCACAGCACAAACAGCTGGAGAAGTTTGGGATGATTAGTTTTAAAACTGTTTTGCTGCTTGCTAAAAATGTATTAATACTATACGTGATAATAAAGTCAAAAGAATTTTAAGCTATTTCAAGTGCTGATTAAATCTCTTACAATGAATGCTGCTCCTTGAGGTTTCTCGTTTCCTGCACTGGTTCTAATATCCTGTTTTAGGGTGGCTTCCTTACCTTGCAGAGACCTATAAAGCTATCCTTGTGTGTGTGCTAATAAGCTGTGTGTGTCTCTACAAACACACAGACACAGCAAGGTAAGCCCCTTTCCTGTTCCGCTGCTGCCCACTCATCCTTTCTCCAAGCTAGTAGATGGACGGCTGCTGGGGTCTGTGTTGTCCCTTGTGAGCTTGTACTGGACAGGAAGTTCAGGGAAGTCGAGCTGGGAGAGTTGGAGCCAGCTTTTTGGCAAACACGTAACTAATACTTTGCTTTGCAATCTGTACAAAATAAATCAAGGCAGCAGGACAATCCATCAACACTTTATACCTGCAGTACGCAGAGTACAACCTGATAACATGTTGCTGTGACATTTAGAGATGTGCTGGTAGCATTGATTATGAAAAAAATAACTTTTATAAATATAACTAAAATAAAGTATAATTTATCTAAATATGGTGATAGAAAAGAGTAAGAGGTGTATTTATAAACAATTCGTAGAGCCGTTCTTGTGCGAATGGATGGGAACATGAATGTTATTAGCATATATTCTTTCCAGGTCTAATGGAGAGAAAAATGTTTTTTTTTTAGGATTTTTAAACACTTTAAGGGTTATCAAATCTGGTCTCTACATATACATTTTTACTCTTGGAAGGAAAATGTTATGCTTTGCTTTCATGTATGTAGTTTATAATGCGCATAAAGTACATTAAAAGAAGAGACCACCTACATTACAAGTAAGGTGGTTTTTCAAGGGTTCTCTGCTGAATTATAAGAGAACAGTTTGGAACTGTGTTATGTTTTCAGCTTTCTGGAATCTGTTGAATGAATGGGACAAGTCTCACTTCTATTGTCTTCCATTCTCTCTTGTCCTCACATGTGCACCATAGATGGTGAGGTTATCACACATAATGGATCATTATTTTGATTGTGCACCAGTATCCCGTATAAGAAGGGACACTCTTAATTGCTGTTGTCTTTTCTTGCTTTTAACACATTGAATATCAGAAGTACAGGCCCTTGCCAATGTATATAGTTCTGAGATATACAAAGTAGTCTACCAATTAGCAGCACAACAATTCAGTCCAAGAGACAGCAGGGGGGTCTTTGTATTGACAGCAGTAGGAAAGGTTAAAAAAAAAAAGCTGATCAGCTGCTGGGCTCTTGAAATACTAGCAAAAGCTGTTATTATTTACATTATAATGCATTGCTGGGACTTGTAGTCCTGCATAGTTGGTGGTATTCTGCATTGCTGTAAAATCCATTAACTATAATGCCCGCCATGCCCCCTCCCACCCCAGAACGCAGTAAGCTGGACGGGTTGCAATTCAGTGTGTTCCAGCACTAAATCGGCCGGAACACACTGGAGCTGATGTGAACTAGCCCTGAAAATACGCGGGAGTTACATCATTAGTGGCCTCAAATGACCATAGAGGAGTGAATCAGGACCCAGAAAAAAGCTGTGGGGAATAAGGCAGCAGAAGGTGGAGTGATTGAGAGCCTGGACCTGCCAGCGTTGGAGGAAGGAACGCTAAAAGGTAAGTGTCTGCTGTGGATACTTGCACACTATTGTAAGAGCTCCCCTCACTCACAAGAATTTAGGTCTGGTTTACGTTTTCAATTAAAATTTCAAAGAGAAAATGTACTTAGTGAATCATGCAAGAAAAAAAATCATTTTTTAAAATTCTTCCTGCCCATGATTGGTAATTTTTCACCTCATTTACTAAGAGGAGTGCAAATTCACCCTGAAAGTGAGCATCCTCTCCTTCTTTAGTAAATCAGCCTCAGTGTAAGGAAGAGTTGAAAACTATGGGGTCTATTCACGAAGCTGCCGAAGGATCTGGCCGTAGCTTAAGAGGCAGGGCAGCCGTCTCAGAGGTTCAGAAGTCTGCATTCAGAACTAATAAGGTATAAAGTATAAGTTTCTACATTTCTAAATGAAAAGGTTTAAAGTTATATATTTTATTTTATTTTTATAGAATAGAATTGTATTGATATAAAATGTGAGTGCACACTAGAGAGTGATTTAAAATTTAGCAGCATATCTCATGTAAAAAGGTACAGATGTAACATTTAAAATCAAAGACAGTCTGCCTGTAAAGTTTGCAAGAGAGAGAATTCCCACCATTTAAGCATTCTAAAGTACTATAAATAAACAAACAGTCACACCCACAGTACCATCACTTAAAGGAGAACTATGACATGAGTGATTTCCACTCATCTCATAGTTCTAAGCCGACCTGTGACAATGAGACTGTCACAGGTCGGCTCAGTAGATCGGGAGGTGAGGGAACACATACCGGGTTCCCTCACCTCTCGATCCTGTCACGGCTCTCTGCCGTGACAGGGGGAGGGGCTGGATTCCCCTCTCCCCGCTCCGATCTGCCAGCGCTGACTGGCTGAACGGACGGGGAGGGGGCGGGTACAGCTGGCTCTGCCTCTAGATAGGGTGGCTACTTTTCTACCCCATAATCCGTGTGTGTGTTGTAAAGTAGCCACTGATCCAAGCTCTCTCATGTGATGGGCTATAATCTCAATACAAATTAGAAAACTAAATGTGAGATTGTAGTCCATCATGGGAGCGTTCTTAGAGCGGTGGCTTTTCCCATTAAAAAGCATTGGGACATTACTATTGGCTATTTCAATTTGCAACTTTTTTACAGCAGCAGAGCCGCCGGACAATGCCAGCTCCTCACAATCGTTTTCTATTTACTTTTTTCACTTTTTTTCTGTTCTGCTCGGTACCTCTGAGGGACCGAGCAGAACAGCCGAGCCAAATGCCGCTCAGCGGCATTCGGCTATTCACTCACTGCTGTTTGGCATCTTTAAGTGGACGAACAGCAGTGAGAAGCCTGCCGGAGGTTCGGCTCAGCCGATTCAGATGTTGGATAGGCTGAGTCAAACTCCTTCTGCACCCCTATGTCTGGCTTTTATAGCTGCATCCCCCCCACTGGGGAAATTTATTCTCATCATTGTAGGAGTGAACATGAGAAAAAAATGAAAAAATCTGAGTTGTCACCAGAACAGAAATAGAAAAACAATGGGGACATTTATTGCAATGGCAGCTATCTACGAGAGGATTTCCCTCACTTTGGCAGAAAAAAAACTAACAAAACAAGTTTTTGGCTTTTCATACACTTAAATTTTTGGAGCCCTTTTCTAAGGCCCGTTCAACCATGCTGGTGCAGTAACATTCAAGGAGCGTGCAACATGCAAGTGTAAAGCAGTGGCATTTATTCTGAATTGCACCCTAGCGCACCTTGTGGTGGACATACATTGCAGTGCAATGTGTGGCAATGCACATACATTTCAAGAAATGGTGCGTGCGCTCTTTTTTGGCAGTGCACCACATGTTAGCGCAGTGCCGCGTCCATTGGCAGGTGCATTAGGGTATAATAAAATAATTCATTCAGACGGTGACGGCAGAAAGTGCGCATACAAGTGCGGGCACCTGCACCCACACAGATGTCCAGGTTCGGGTGTGCGTGTGACTGTGTGTAATTGCATGCAGCCGTGCCCTCCTATAGGGAAGAGCAGACTGCTGCGTGCAATTACACGCAACATCTGTCCCTTCCAGGATCGGGTCTTTTTACGGACATGCACGTCTGTACATCTGAATGAGCCCTTTATACACAAAAATGCCTAGTGATTCCAGTCTAATATTGTGTAACTGTTTTTTTTTAATGATTTTTGTCTTGACTGAAGTTGTCCTTTAATTAGCTAGCTGTGATGTTTCAAAGAGAATTATCTGAAATGTCGTTTTGTGTTTGTCTGATGGTAAGAGTGCAGACTTTCTTTTTTATATTAAAGCCTGAAAGTAATAGTGTCACTGATTTTTTCTTTGCTGTAAAATTAAAATTTAATCTTTGAAATCTTTGCAAGATGGAGCAAATAACAATGATTAGGCAAACACTTTGTTATTGTCGCCTCTAGTACTGCAGTTGCACAATACCTAATAAAAGTGATTTAATCGCGCTGTACAGGCTTGTAGTGTAATATCCAATGATATTGCTTTTCTGTATCATGGATCATATAAATTATGTTCATTGGATAGGAAAGACTACATGGCTATCGCCACACAATATAGATCACAGTGAATGTTGTCAATAAAACGGCATTTAATTTAATGTACAAGATATATGGATGATAGCATAGGGCAAATATACTTTGCTGAGATCCATGGCATGTGAAAAGCCTTGTGACAGCTATGTCTTAGAAACATGCTGTGTGCAGGAATACTTCGGAGCTTGGGGGAACAGGAGCAGTTGTAGAGACCTACGTTACTGAGCACTGGTTTACCATTATGTCTTTTTAGCAATATAGCTTTTTTCTTTCTACTATGGGTTTATTTCGCACAGTAACCCATTGCAACTAGATTTCAACTGGAACCTTAAAGTAGCAATGAAAGGTCATTGCTTATTGGTTGCTATGGATAACTGTATTTTTTCTATTACTTTATCAAAGGAAATCTGTACGGAGAAAAATATATGGGTTGTCATTTCTAACCTCTCCTTTAAAATGCGGGTTACCTGGCTGTCATTATAACAGGTAACTGGGTTCAATATTAAGCTAGCTCCGTCCCGCTCTCTGACCTGGAACAAGTAGGCAGATCACAAATTCTGACTTTACTTGCTGCACTGCTTTTCTGGGTTAGTGATTCAGAAAGTACTGAAGCCAGAGACAACTGACATTTTCAGAAGGAGGTCAGCAATGGCAGGCTACACCAGTCTATCTCTACATGTTTCTGTAACTAAGACTAATATTGATTGAGAGAATACATTGTAGAGTTTAGATTTAAAAACTATGAAAGGAGGCATGGACTTAGGGGATGATTTTTAAATGAGGTGCATAGGAATTTCCTCAGTGCTATCTAGGGGTGCCAATGCTGTGCGACCAGCATCTGCCCATCTATACTCCAAGGTTCATGGGCAAAAATGAGGGTAATGGGCCTCACAGCAATTGCCACCACTGATCTCCCCATTTCTACACTTTAATTACAGTTCATATGGGTTATGGAGTAATATTTTACATAGTATTACATAGTAATACTACAATATTAGTAATATTGCATACTGGTGTTTAGTGATCATGTTACACAGTATCACAGGGAGGGGGCAGCTGTGCTACAGCCTGCTTTACAATCCGACCCAGTGTCAGATTGAGTTTTATGTGGAATACATTTTGAATTTCCAGGATTCAGGTTTAGCAAAAAGTGAAAAGAAATTAAGAAAACCTGTAATGTGAGTCATGAAAATGTACACACATATACATCATCACTGCACCTCTACATTACCACGATAAATGCTAATCACTTACAAAGGTGGAAATGGACTTTAAAGTGTTTCCAATACACTTCCATTTAAACATGGCATTTTAGTCATACTGTATATTTACCACCTTCAGCACAGCTGTATAACCTTTTAATGACGTAAGCATTTTTTCTGTGGTTGATTTAGTCATTTGAACAGTATTTATAGTATTATCTAGAAAAGGAGGAAACATGGAGCTGAGTAGACTAAAAATATTCTGTTTTGAGACTCCCATGGTTTTTAGCTCATAGAATAGGTTTTGATTGTAAATTTTTCTTACTTGGTTGGACAATATGCAATTGCTTGAAGTTATCTGTAGCATTTTATTTTATGCTCAATAAAGAAAAAATTGTACAAGCACCTCACTTAGAAATTGTTTGAATGGAAGACATTCCTGAAGAAAATATTCTGTTGCATTCAATGATCAAAACATTGATTTTTTTCACATCTTATTTTTTCTCTTTTACAGTGATAGAGAGCCGGGCAACGATGGATAGTATACAGCGATTTTCATCAGTCCCAGTCTATCTACCTGTGAACAATCATGTCTGTAATTCTGAAGTCTCCTTTTTTCTTAAAGAGGCCAATCAAAACCTTATGAAAAACTCAAGTCTGCAGTCCCGAACAGAAACCCTTTTCATATATAAAGCCAAGATGCCACCAGTCATAAATGCCACCTATGGACCCTATTCAGCAGAACAAACTGTGTCAAAAAATGTAATGATTACCTCAAGTACTTTCAGTTTCACCAACAAATTTACATTTAACTGGCAATTAAAAGCCCACATCATTGAGAGTTCCATATATTCTGACAAACCCAAAGTACAGACATTGTTTTATATCACAGGAAGAGACTGGGAGGACTACAATCCAGCAGAGATTTTACCATGCGTACGAATGGTCGCCACATTGGAAAACCGGGAAATTTCTTCAAGCTGTAGACTGAAAGGCAATCTGGGATTGTGTGTTGCAGAACTGGAGCTGCTACCCAGCTGGTTAAGTACGTCTCCTCCTACAGAAGACCATATTTACCCTGCTCCACCTCAAGGAATTCCTGTGGAACTGCATCAAATTGTCTACATGACCGGAGAAGATGAGGAATGTTCTGCAGAGGAGACTAAATGGTCAAACAGGATTCAGTCCAATAAAGATGCTGCCCACAAAGCCTCCAGTGCAATGGAAAGGTTTGGCAGTGTAATTGTTTATACCACCCGGTACACTTTGAGGATGTCTCTGCTAAGACTGGATAGCAATATTCAGATTCGTTACCCACCTGGCCCAGTAAAAGTGGGAGATGTTGTCACTTTCTTTGTGTCGATAGTTGGCGGATCAATGACACATCAGTTCATGTTAAGGTATGCTGCTACCATACCATGATATGTAGTATGGTAATGGATTATATTTTGAGTTTAGCAGTGTTAATCTTATTAACATATGCATATAAGTTAATTTTCAAATAAATATAAAATTGGAAATGGTTTGAATTGCATAGCAATATATAGAATGTGTTAAAATAACTCCAATACTCAAAGCATATAATGAGCACATGCACTTCAAATGTAACCATTTGTTAGACAAATACAAATGTTCAAATGAAATATCCCCATACATCAATTAATTACAATTGTATAATGCTAATCAGTATGCATCTTTAAAAAACAATATGGTACTGAATACGTTTTCATATTCAAGCTATGTTTATATACCCAGACCCAGAGGCCATGGTTATTTTAAACGAGTCTCAGACACTATTTTTTATATATTTATTATTGGTATTTATATAGCGTCAAAAATTTACGCAGCGCTTTACACAATTGCCAAATGTGCTTTAAAGCAGGGCTCAAAATTTCAAGTCCTGAGCTACTAGCCAGGCCTTAAAAGTTATTCGCCACCAGTTGCCCCACCTAACCCCTAACCTGCCCCAATTTTGAGAAAACTTTGCATAGAGAATTGGAAGGGTTAGCACCTTGGTCAGGTTTTTTTTCTGTCACCTTCTTAAGTGGGACGATTTCCTCTCTCTTCCTATGCCGGTGACACACAAGAAGTAAGATAGAAATGTCCTCCACAGTTAGGGGAAACCACCTTTGATAGTTCTCACTACACAAGGTGTCATTATAGAGAGATTTGTTTTTTTCCACCTATTCCTGTAACTGCACTGGACTGCATACACAATGTTGTTCATCTTGTGTTTTGGCGTTGGGTCTTTTGGGTCAGTTGTTGCCTCAGTGTATTGCTGGGTTTAACCCTTTCGCTGCCAAGCCCTCCGGAACATTTTTCAAATCAGCTGGCCAAGCCACCACCCTCACTGGTAATCTTGGCATTCTTTCCTCTTCTGTCTGTTTTGACAAAAGCCCTGTCTGGATACCCGAAAGTTTTAAGGGCCCCCTGATGTGTTTGAATTCCTTCATCTTGGCCTTTGTTCTGGTGGGAATTTTCTCTGCCCGGTGGTGAAGAGTCCTGATGAGTGGTGGGTGGTGGGAGTCAAATAGCAGGTACTGGTCCGTGTGTATTGGTTACCAGAATAGAAAGTAAAGGTGCCCATAAACTGCACGATTCTCGTACGAGAATCGCGGGAAATCCCGCGATCGTACGAGAATTGTGCAGTGTATGGAAGGCGTGCGACCGTTTCTACTGTAGGGGGCGGGCTTGCGATGATCGCAAGTACGATCTGCCTGTCCAAGATGGGCAGATCGTACGTTTTTTTAAGTACAAAAGTCTTGCGAGGGTTGTAAAGTGTATGGGCACCTTGCGAGGGAATATTCTCAATGGAAAAGGAGACAATATGTGTGTGCCCAACACACACACGGACCAGTACCTGGTATTTGACTACCACCACCCTCTAGACCACAAACTGTGTCCTCCCCTTCACATCAGGAGCCTTCTTCACATCAGAGGCATGACTTTGTGTAAAAATTTGAGGCACCACCGAGGAAACCAGAAGGCACACCAGGGTGTCGCCTTACCCTGGTTGAGAAAAGCTGCTTTAAAAGCATTAAAAATAGAGGCTTTAGAGGGACTTTACAGGTTTATTATTAAATGTTTGCCCAGCTATACTTTCATATACTCTTCAGCACCATCTAGGGGGTGCTAGTGCCATGCGAATGGCATCCACCAAAAGCTTTAAAAACAAACCAGTTAGTGTTGGGGGGGTTTACAGCTTATTTTAGAGGATGGTTTGGTGTTCAGGTAGAAGAGGCTTAAGGGGTTGTTTAATGTAAGAAATACATTGTTACACTGGCCAGCCACACCATACGCACTAGTTTAGAGCTGGCTGAACTTTGTGCAAGCTCCAGGCATCCAGCGCTAAAAACAAACATATTGGCCATTGGCTATTTTTCACCCTTGGCTGCTCTAACTGGGTTCAAACATTTTGCAATATTGAATTTGGTAGTTTGCTTATTATACAGGTGAGATATCCTCAAGGACTGGCTTGAGGACTGTAAGGCAATAAATACAAGTTTGTCGTAGTTGGAAAGTGAAGGTAAAATACTAATCAAAACACAAGAAGCATTTTCATTATAAACAGAAGTGCTTATCATCACCCAGCTGAGAGGACTCCTGCTTTCCTCTTTTCTTTCAACCTTAATTGAAGCAGTAGTGTCTCAGCAGCCTGAAGTTTTGTGACATCTCCTCAGGTTATTTAACCACTTCAAAGTCAAATGTAAGGTGAGCAAACAGTTAAAATGCAGCTTGGTTAAGCTGGATTCCTTCAGCCTATTATAATTCTTATATTATTTTTTACTTGGTCACAGTTTTGCTGACAGTAATGGCATCGGATTAGCCAATTTTAATTAGTTTCATTTTCAAAAGACTCACTCATATTTTTTTCTACCTAAATTATTTTCCGATGTGGCAGATCTAGCCAATTATCTTTAAACACGTTTCCCTTCCATTAATGTGTTTTGTTTCATTTCAGATGTCACAAGGACAGCTGCAAGGAGAAATAGACAGTGCTGGGTTGTAAGGCTGCTATACCCTATTGGCTTGCTTATGGGTTACTGTAGATTAACTGCTTGAAGACCAGGTGTTTAGACCCCCTTCTTGGCCAGGCCATTTTTCAGTATTCAGCGCTGTGGTATTTTGACTGACGTTTATTCCGTCATGCAACGCTGTACTGAAATTAATTTTATACCATTTTTTGGGGACACATGGAGCTTTCTTTTGGTGGTATTTAATCACCACTGCAGATTTTATTTTTTACTATAATTAGGAAAAATTACTGAAAATTTTGAAACAAAAAAGTTTTTTTTTACATTATGTTAGGAAACATTTATTATTACCCAGTTTTTTGGTAAAATATAAAAGACCGGGTCACGTCGGGTAAATAGACACCAAACATGTCAAGCTTTAAAATTGCACGCACCCGCGAAATCGCAGAAAACTACCATACCAAAAATTGGCCATAGGTGACGCTTTTAAAGCTTTTACCGCTCATTCAGTGACTTCACACTAGATGGTAGATTTACTAAAGAAGTGAAGTATGTCCAAACTACAAAAGTACATTTTCACTTTGCAAACTGAATGAGGTGAAGCTATGCTGACTTGAATCATCATGTGTGAGAAAAAATCCTGTTGGTTTTCATTCTCCTTGCACTTTATTGGGTATTCTTTGCAAAGTGAATTTTCACTTTGCTTCACACCATTCACCAAGTTGTGAAAATTCAATATGCAAAACATGCTCTACTCTTTTAGTAAATCAACCTTACTGTTTCCCAGCTTTGAAATGCAGTGTGAGAGTTCCGGCAACAACTGTCAAACGTTAAATGACTTCTCAACCCCTGTGACTTTGAATACTCATACTAAGATAAAGTAACCAAGATGAATAAGGGGACAAATATATATCTTTCATAATTAAGCCTTCACAATTTTAATTTATGACTGTACAAGCCACATTCTAACTGGCTGCATTCAAGTGGAAGTAAACTGCCACAACAAAATAAAAACTTTGAACCCCCAGGAGTTGTTTGCCTTCATGTGCTAGTATGCGTGGCATATTTACACATTATGGCAGACTTTCCTTGCAAGCGATCCCCTCCAGCACAGTGATTTCAAACCTCTTCCTTAGGGTGCCCACACACCTTACGATAATTGTGGGAAATCCCGCGATCGTACGATTCTCGTAAGGCGTGTGGAAGCCGTGCGACCTCTACTACTGTAAGGTCGCACGACTTTTAACTTACGAACATGTTTGAAAACCCGCCAAGCATTGTACGATGTTCGGGGGGTGTGTAGCATGTTCGTAAGATAAAAGCCGGACGGGCCGGTGTGCGCAAGCGCACACTGCCCGTTCGGCATTGCGGTCATCGGAAGCCCTCCCCTCAGGGGGGCGCGGCTTGCGATCATCGCAAGTACGATCTGCCTGTCCAAGATAGGCAGATCGTACGTTTTTTTAAGTACCTTACAACCATCACAAGACAAAAGTCTTGCGATGGTTGTAAGGTGTGTGCCCAGCATTATACGAGAGCTTCTTCCAGGTTAAGAGTCTTTGTCCTCTTGATTAGCCAAGCTGGGATGATGTAACTCCTGCACATGAGCAAGGGAGTTACTTCATCATTGGCACACAACCATGCTGAGTCTGTACACTGAGCTGTGCATGCGCAAATGCTGGCAGGCTGGGAGAAGCAATTATGACAGAAGAGATGTACAGAATCTCTTCTGTCATAAAAACCCTACTTGTCAGTGTTTTAAGAAAAATTACTTTACTTCCACAAGTAAAGTGGGCTCTATGTTTGCTTAGTAAGAAGTTATTTAATATGGGGACATGCTAACATTAGTATGAACATGTTAGTGTAAACAAACTGATTCAATAGGCTTACCTTCATCACATCACCAGGAAGTCAAACTTTATTAAAGTGACATTAAAGTCACAATCCCCCCCCCCATGATGCTGTAAGGTCTTACCTCAAATTATGCCTCTTGATCCGATCATCTTCTTCCTTCCACTTGTTTCCGGCAATCCCTCCAGGGCTGGTGCCAGTCTTTGATCCAGCGCAGACTGCTGTCTCTTCCTCTCCCACGGTGTCTGTCCAACGTGCATGCTCCCGGCTGCATGCATTGACTTACAGTGTGCCTCTCTCCTCCCCACCGGTGATCTTTACTGCGCATGCGCCCACACTCATGGCTATTCGGGGAAGCTGATTTCTACAGCCGGAGGGAGCTGTAGAGACAGAGGTAAGTTTTTACCTGTTTGGTAACTTTTATTTATTTAAATGTTTTTGCATATATCTACTGCTTGCTAGCAATATATATAATAAATACACTTGTGCCAAAGTCACATTGTGCTGTAGCACACCTCCCAACTTTCTGACATACTGTATGTACATAGGGCACCTTTTATCAGATTGTATGTAGGCATAGGACGCACCCCTGCCACACACCCTTTACGTGGACTGTGAAGAATAATAAATCAAACATTTTCAATGCTAATTTTCCTTTATAGAGGCTTTTAAAGGTAATAAATACAATAATTTATATGATAGAAAGGTTTAGTGCTGTATAACGCTTTTCATGGCTCTATAGTGTATTTTTGTAGAGGTCTATACCAAAAAAAGTAAACTGAGGATTAAAGAGGGACCAATGGATTTGGTTCCAAAAGAGGGGCAGTCCCTCCAAACAGGGGACCGTTTGGAGTTATGCCATAATGAAATATTTATAAAAGAGAAGCAAACTTTATAGATAGTAAAAAAAAAACATTTTACCAATATATAAACAGTAAAAAGGGGAGAAAGGAGCAGATAGGCCCAATTAAGGACGATAGAGGGAATTTAGTCACAAATGACAAGGAGAGGGCCGAAGTACTGAACTCTTTCTTCTCCTCAGTAAACACTCAGGAGGGAAACGGGTTTGACGCCCCTGATAAAACACCTAGTTCATCACAAAACACAGCCAAGTGGTTGACAGAACCCGGGATACAACAAAGACTTAGTCTACTTAATACAAATAAGGCATTGGGACCGGATAATCTGCACCCGAAGATACTTAAGGAACTAAGCGCGGTTATAACAAGACCGTTATTCCTCATTTTTAAGGACTCTCTAATGACCGGTAGAGTTCCAAGTGACTGGCGGAGGGCTACGGTAGTTCCAATTTTCAAAAAGGGGGCAAAATGCCAACCTGGGAATTACAGGCCAGTGAGTCTTACATCAGTAGTGTGCAAACTGCTAGAGGGAATGATTAAGGACTATTTAGTAGAATTTGTTCAGGCTAATGGTATAGTTAGTGATAATCAGCATGGGTTTAGGAAAGACCGTTCCTGTCAGACTAACCTACTGACTTTTTACGAGGGGGTAAGTAGAGATCTGGATGGAGGGAGTTCGGTGGCTGTGGTATATCTGGATTTCGCTAAGGCTTTTGATACGGTACCTCATAAACGCTTACTACACAAGCTAAGAGCTAAGGGCATAGATGGAAGGGTGTGTACATGGATAGAGAACTGGCTAAAGGAACGGGTACAGAGAGTATCAATAAATGGCGCTCTTTCAGACTGGGCTAGTGTCATTAGCGGTGTGCCTCAGGGAACAGGGGTACAAGTACTCCTAATAACGAGATGACTCAGGGATCTATACACACACACACACACACACACACACACACACACACACAATAGGTTGGACTTGATGGACATGTGTCTTTATTCAACCTCAAATACTATGTAACTATGTAACTATATAAATAATTGAAATTAAATGATTTTTTCTCTTTGTGCAAAGCCCCTAGATACTAAATGTTTTTGGGTATTTGCTGCTTGAAAGTTATTTATAGTTACTTTGAGGAAGACTGCTGTTAAAAAAAAATACCTAGTATTTTGCTTTGCTCCTGCTTTTATAAACCATTTATTTCATTGAAATACATTAAAAAACCCAACATCTGCTGTTGGATGATTTCTGTTTATCTGTGAACGGTTACAGACCAACTCCCTTTGCAGTCTGTTGCTTTAGGCATCCCTGGAGTATGGCTGCCGACTGCCAATACCTGCCTCCTAACAGGTGTACTTCCTCAGGGAGCAGTTCAGTAGAATACTTTATACAGTTTAATCTATATATTTTATTATATTTGTATGAAATCTTAGTCTTACTTTCTCACGGATTTCTGCTCTTTGCTTTGCATCTTGGTTAATGATGCCTGCTTATGTGCACTGGGTTTCCTCCCGAGAATACTTAAAATAAACTTAATAGTAATATTTGAAGTCTGCATGAATACATTCCTGATTTGTCTAATATGCACCAACAGCATAATTTGCAAATACAAAACACCTTTTATTGAAACGCAGTAATTAGGACCAGTTATGTAACTCTGCCAAGGCTTGAGAGGGGCAAACTGAGAGAATTATGTTGTCAGTCTGCTGCAGGCAGGATGAAGCATTTCCACAGTCTCTCTGATTATTACACAGTAAGAAAGTACATTGTAACAGCATCAACGGCAGTAGCAGCAGGGGTCATATCCATATGAGACAAAATGTGTACATATAGCCAAGAGCATACACACCACTGCATAGGCACCGGTACATACATGATAGTGTAATCTACTGGCCAGCATCCTAGTGCATAAAATAGATGCTGACTCCGGGTGATGACACTGAGCTTCTGGAGAGTCTTGATAGTAAAGGCATTGTCAGGTAAAGAAATATAATCTCTTTGAGCTGTAATCAATACCTGGAAGTGAAACATGTACACATGCATTTAACATTAGCTTGTAATTAATATTCAGGTTTTAAAGAGTGCCAACACTATCTCTACCAAAATCCTCACTGAATAATGGGTAACTCCAAACGTGTAGCTGAAATTCTGTGCAAGGTTAGCTATGCTGTCATAATGCAATATTACTTTTATCTGCTTTTATATCAAGGTGCCTTCCAAGAACTCAGATGTTGTATTGTATTGTATGGATGGATATAAATGCAGGCAGGCACACCTGCATCAAAAGTGAACAGAGATCAAATGATAATGTGTTGTTTACTAAACTTTGCTTCCTTTTTCCAAATTCCTGGGATAAAGCAGAGAGAAAGATTGAGTGTTGCATGCTTTGCATGAATACGTTAGAGCGACTGTATTGCTGTTAATATTCCCTGCAAAAAAAAACCATTAAGGCTTACCCATCCCACTGCCCATGCTGCCAAACTGTGCATCTTGAAAGATCCAAGCTTTTCTAAAGAAGGTTCAGCATTTGACATTTTTGGGAATGTTGGATGCTGGTTTCACCCATTGCACTCTGTAGTCTCCTTGCCGGACCCTACTTCACTACAGGGTACAGGGGTCGGTGAAAATAACCACAGAGCAGAACCAGAAGCAAGGCATTCAACACACCTGGAGGTGTGCTAGATACTGAAGATCTTTCAGCAAGTTTAGTCCCACAATAAAGTGGAGTTCGGCGGCGTAGGCAGTGGGACAAGTAAGTATTCACTGCTTTCTTTGCAGAGATTTCATTTTTTTAAATAGCAACATAGCCACTTTCGAGCCTGAATTCAGGTACTTTTTTAAGTTTTGTTTTGTATGGAGTATGGAAGGGATATAACCTCTGTCAAGTCTGTGTCAACAATTGGGGAGATTTCCCCAATAACCTAGTATCAAAACAAAAAAACATGGGCACTTCACCACTGACATTGTGGTAATGGAGACACTGTGCCAATGATACCAGTGAAATGGGGGCACTGAACCACTGATAGCAATGGAAAGAAGGCATTTTACCCACACCTTCATAATAGGCATCTGTTCTATTTAACCTTGCCCCTTTAGGCTATGCCACTGTTCAGTTCAATGTGGCTATGTTATAAATGCCAAAATTTTACAAAAATATCCAGGGGCACCTTTTTTGCTTTCTGTCTAGCAAGCCATTGTAGTCAGGCAGTGTACTTTAATTAATGATGGAGCATTAATTTAAAATGGCCGTGCTTACATCGGTAACCTATTGTAGAATTTACTCTTAAAATATTGTATATACAGTAAGATTTATCATAATAAGGAGAGAAAAACACAGTCAAGAAGGCATTGCACATTAGTAAAATAATTTGTGTATTTGTTAAAAATGTAAGTAAAGGGATAGAAGACCTGAGTTATAAAGATCTCCTCCAGCAATTAAACTTATTCACCTTAGAAAAGAGGCACTTAATAAGTTCCCATTGATGATTTTAAAGCCCTATTGTAGTCTTTAACCACTTGCTGTCCGCCCGTTGCAAAAAAACAGACAGACGGTAGACTCACATGGGCGGGTTGCAGTAAATAGACGTCTTTTTTTTTCTGCAGAAAAAACCCGTCCGTTGTACACAGCCGTTACCGGCTGTTTCACATACAAACGATCGACGGCTCTATAGCCTGCCGATCGCTTGTATGTGCTCTCTGGCTGCGCGCCCCTCCTCCCCCTACTCGAGTGCCGCTGCCGCCGCCCCCTCCTGCGCCCTCACCTTCAATCCCGGGATCCGCTGCCCCATCTGCGGCCCGGGACCGGCTCGGGAGGGTTTCAGGAGCAGGATGGGAGGGCATCTTCCTCCTTGCTGATCTCCCTCCGTACTGTGAATTCGGAAGTCATCTGGCTGCTGGCTGCTATAGCCAGAGAGGAGAAGCTGATGAAGCAGACCTCTTTTTTATCAGCTTCTTTGGGGGTCCCCAGGTGACATTAGGGGTCCTAGAGACCCCTAATGTCTCCATAAAGAGGATCTGTCAGTGTGCCTTGGGAACCACAATATTAGGAAGTTATTTACACCGAGAGCTCTATTGAGGACACAAGGACACAACAGGAGGTTAGAACAGAGGAGGTTTCATCTTAGACTGCGACAAAGGGTTTCTTTTACTGTGGGTGTAGTCAAAATTTGGAATTCTCTTCCACAGGCAATGGTATCCACTGATGGCATTGATAAATTAAATAAAGTTCTAGATGAGTTTCTTCTTTTACTACATATCCAATGATATAGGAAGTCCTAGAGACCTATAGATACACCCACACAAACACATATACAAATACTGAAGGTTGAACTGGATGGACCTTTGTCTTTATTCAACCTCACCTACTGTGTTACTATGTTTAACTAGCTACAGCTTTAAGTCTTTACAGTTTATATAAAGTGCGCCAAGCCAACAGCTCTTGCAGAGAATACAGAGATAAACACCAATTACGCTGCAGACACATTTGGCATAAAATATCTGTGTTGTTGCATTGTTTGTACTAAACAAAAAAAAAGGGATAATATTGGCAGGCGTGTGTTGCAAAAAGCATCTAGAGGAGCTGGAGCTTTCACACCCAAGGTTATGGATACAAAGGAAAAGATTGTTTCTGCAGTGGGCTGTGCAAGGACCCATTGGGGAGAGAAAAGGGGGCTTTTTAGAAACCAGTCCAGACCTCGTATATAAAAGTCTTAGAAAAACATTTATTCACTAAATTGTTGTATACATAGTTTAGAACAGAAACTGGACATGCAGGAGTAGAGCTATGACTGCCAGACTGCTCCAAAATTACATATAATTATTCTAAAAATATGATTTAACAAACCAACATTCCTGATGCATACCTTAATAAAAAAAAAAAAGAAACAAAAGACAAAGGTTTAGCTTATCCCATTGAATGCAATATCAGCATTGTAGTAATAAAAGGATAAAAACTGTATTCTTGGAGTTTGTGTGCTAAAAGTCCATTTCTGCTGTGTTGAATACCAACTGGAGGAAATCAGCATGTGTCTAAGTTCAAAAGGAAACTTGCCCCCAAGTTATATCTTTAAAGACTTTATTTTAGGCCTCCTGCAATGCTGGTCCAACAATTTATCGCGCAGTGCCGTACAAGCCCCTTGGTATTTCCAGAAATTATTATGCTGGTGTTTGATTTTTCTCGTTATAGTTCTGCTGTGCATCCAATTAAGTTTATTTATTTCAGAATCTATTTCGCATATGATGTATCATAACTCATATCCAATTAAAACAGGGCATTGCAGATAAGATAAACTGTTTAAAAATACCCTGGGGTATGTATTTTCAGTTTTTAAATTTTGTTCATTTAAAACAATTACTAACTTGCCAGGATGGCCAGGGATACTTGCTTATACATTTTCTTTCTGCATTTTCTTTCTTTCCACTTGCCCATGACATTAGGGAGAAGACATAGAGGTTGATTTACTAACCTTATAAACACACCACGAACATGTATACACCTCTGTAGTGTGTTCCCTCCCAGCATGATCTATGGGTGGAATCTAAACACCTTTGTAGTGTGTACACACCCAGCAGGTGTGTTGTACAAAGCCTTGCATGAATTGCAAGGTGATGTTGTGTAAATTAGCTCTATGTTGTGTTGCTTGCGTTGATGAATGCAGGAATGTAAATGCATGAGCTAACCATTTTTGTCTAAACTGTGAAGCAGCATTATATATGCATCATGTGCATGATTTTTCCATATATGGCATTAGTGGAAATATGCTTTTAGAGACTTTTTGGTTGATAAATACGTTTTGCTGTGTGAAAATCACACGCACCTGGTGCGTGCATGTGTTTAGGTTAGTAAATCACCCCCATAGTCTTGCAGGTAAAGATGCATAGGGATCACATTAACATAGGCTTTATTTGCTCAGTAGTTTTACCCCACTTAACTTCAGTGATACATTATATTGGGTATAGAAGAGTTTGCCGATTCCCAATATAAAGTTTGCTTAATTTTCAGTATGGCCAGTTAAACTACTACTACTACCTGGTGTATTGTCTCATAATGTTCAAATTTAGCTAAAGCTCTGTGGTTCGAAAGGCATGATGTCCGCTAACTGTCAATCACTGCTAATTGGGTGTTATTGCAGAGATGTGAATACCTGACTCCTCCCACAGGCCAGTGTAGCGCAAGATGAAAAGACCAAGAATGGTCACGTGATCTCTTTTTTCTTTCCATCTTTGGGGTAGGAAACTTAAGATAAATGTTAAAATAAGGGAAGAAAGCTGCACAGTGTGAAGGGAGGAAATATAAAATACATATGTTGCTTCAGACTGGAGTTCTGCTTTCAATTTAAATATTTTTATTTCTGCTTCATTGCCATTTCTGTCCCTTCAATTTTCACAGCTTTGCTTTTTCCAAATTCTGTTGATTTCACCAAATATATAAAGTGAGTTTCAGTATTTTGCTGTACCAAAGTGGAATATGTGGGTATTTGTCATTTGGTCCTCTTGCATTTCCTCCCATGTGTTTTCACCTGAGTATTCAGTTTAAAAAAAATATACTACCAGCTTTCTTTTTTTTTTCACTTCAAGGGTTTGTAGGTTCGGCCCATAGATAACAGTTTCATAAATGAGTCAATGATAAAGTCCCTCTATTAAGTAGCAGAGTTAGAAGTTGTGAAGCTGTGCAACATTCTTTATAAACAGACCAGTATTTAAGAAAATCATATATTCCTACAGTACTAATTAATACTGTGTATGAAGATAATCGTATACTGCATATATTTACTTTTTGCTTTTCTTTTAATATGTAAAATGTATTCATCACTTCTCTGTATTGTTCATTTATTAGATTTTCATATACTGTATATATATTTAGCATTCTAACAAGAAAGAAAAGTTTATGTTGCCTCTCTTAAAGTCATTCTTGCCATGTGGCAAGGATAAGAGCCTATCCTGGGTGGTGCCCTCTGTTGGTTGCATGGAATAATATTCTCACACAACTTTATTGCCTCTCAGTTTCTTCCATCTGCTTTGTGCTCCATGAATCTACACCGGCAGCAAAATCTGCAAATCTGATCTTTGTGAACTATGCCTATTGCAGCAGGAGAAGCCACAATAATGAAAGGCTGTAAAGCAGCAGCTGGGTAAAGAGGTGAACGTTTAGTGTGATCTTAGGAACATGAGCAGATTGCTTATGAAATGGATATGAACCACAACTGGGTTCACACAAGATGTCTGCTGCTGTTCCTAATTATGTTGTGTTCGGTGCACCGGAGAAATCACAAACTCAGAGTTAACGGTCTATGAAAGCTCTAATTTTATTCAGGGCGGTCTCTCTCCTTTATACACAGATAACAGGAGAGTGTTCGTCACACATATGCCCACCTCTGTTATCTCTAAATGTCTTGTACTATTGGGCAAACTAGAGGAGCTGTTAGTTAAAGTCTTGTGTCTCTCGCTAATTGGTTAGTCAAAGATATCTTCTGCCTGTAGCGTCCCTCGGCATTCCTTTCATGTGTCTTCGGCACGCTCCCGAATACAGGATCCATCTTGGTTACGCATAGCAACGCTAAAAGCTGAGTAAAGAAAGTCACAAAGCTAGGAAGCAAATGAAACTAATTCAAAACAATTCAAAACATAGAAAAGGACATTTTCTTGATATGATCCATATTCCTTCACAGTCCCCCCTAAAATGGCTATTTCTATGTAGATACAATTTCCTGTCCCTTAACCTATCACCTGGTACACACCCTGGATCTCTTTTCTTTACATGTGTAGGGGCCGTCCGAGGGGCTAATCCACCTCTGGTCCCAACATGTTGGTATGCACTGTCAGGTGGTCTCTGTCCCTACTCTCACTAACCTAAGGTGTTATAACATTATATTTGGGGGACAAGGATCGTAACGGGGAATATGGTTTCTCGTCATCACTCAGGTAGGTGTCCTCTTCTACCTGTATCATGGTTGGGGTCAAGGTACTCTCATCCATCGCTTTGGCCATTAACTTCTTGGCATAGGGGATCACATAGCAGACTACTAGGCTGATAAAGATCAGAACAATGAGAATCACCACACCTACTTGGGCTAATGCTTTCTGCCAACCTGTCATCCAATTAAAATATTGGTCCCATGGGTCTGTGATACCTGAATTCTTCTTTAGTTCCACTGACAGGTCTGCTAGCTTCTTAATGGCTAGGGTAACTTTACCATTTGGGCCGGTGTTGTCTGGGATGTACGTGCAGCAGGTTCCCGTGTCTTTAATCATTTTGCATACACCCCCCCTCTCCGCAAGAATCATGTCTAAGGCCATCCTGTTTTGGAATGTCATGTAAGAGGTGGGGCCTAATTGGTCAGCAATTCCCTGCAGGGCATCTCTGGTATAATTCATGAACCGCTGCTGGTTGTAATATATGTAATTTATCCAGTCTACATTCTTGTTGACAGTAATTATGGGAATCAAGGACTCAAAACCTGCTTTTACCTGGTCTCGAGCATTGAACTCGTCTGGGACCCCCCCTGGGACTCCTATGGCATCTATGTACACATGTGGGTAATGTGGCTACACGTGCGGTGGATGAGTTGTACCAGAACGTGGTCTGTGACTTGTCATTTCTTGTGATGGCTACTTGTTGAGCTACCACCAACCCCATCAGAAGAAGGATATATATCATGGACATCATGGCGTAGACGGTGCCCTATCCTCAGGGGCTGGGACTTTCTTTCAGTGGGAGGCGTGAATCCAAGTGTTCTTCCCGGCCAACTTGACAGATGTGGCCATGGTTAGCAGGACCTGGAAGGGACCATCATATCTGGGTTCAAAGGAATGTCTTCTCACAAATTTCTTTACTAACACCCAATCTCCAGGTAGCAAGCTGTGAGTCCCGGTATCTGACTCAGGATCTGGAATGGAAGAAAACACTTGTGCATAGACACTGGTTAATTCACCTGATAATGCAGTCACATAATTTGTTAACACATCAGATTGCAAATGTTCCGAACCTTCTTCTTCCTTAGTTTCCATCCTCTTGTGCTTCCCCCCTTGAAAGTGGGAGAAGTGTAGCAGGTTTCAGAGTGGTGCAGCGCTGGAGGGGGAAATTTTCTGGGATCAGTAGAGATATCTGTAGTCTCAGATGTCTGGCAGAGGATAGGTGCCTTGAAAGATGCAATGGCCCAGGAATATAACCTTCTCAGAGCACCATTGAAGTTTGTCTTTGGAAGCTTTACACCCCTTTTTAGCCAGATATGTAAGCAGACTCGCCGCAGTTTCTTCAGCCAGGGGCAGGGTTTCAGCACATAAGAGCAGGTCATCCACATACTGGAGCAGGGCTATAGTTTCCTCACAGGCTCTCTTAGTCTCTGCATGCAGTTGTGCTGGAACATGCTGACTTCTCATTTGCGCTCTTAGCTCCTCAGCTTGCCTCTGCAGCAGGATCTTCTCTGACTGGAGCTTCTCACTTTCCCGTGCAAGGCTGCTGTTCCTTACTTTCAAATCATTCAGCTCTTTCCTCAACATGTCCAACTTGGGTTCAGACCTCCTCTTCTCCTTATTTGCAGCTTCAAATTAATCTCTGACACGACTCAGCTCCTGTTCAACTTCTTCTAATCTCCGACTTCTCATTCACCTCATTAGTTAAAAGGCATCGCATGTTTTCAAACTTGTCAGTCGTGACAGCCAACTTCAGCTGCTCTCCAGCCTCTTGGACCCTTCACTCTGCTTTTTTTTTCCTTCTCCTCCTCACAAATGGCTAGCTCATCTTGAAGGCGCTTGTTGTCCTTACGCGAGCGTGCGTCCTCCCTGCGCAGTTAAAGCTATGTGCGGGGCCTCGGATGGAAGTAGAGCAGGTGGCAGCGTTGATGCATCTCCCATTAGTACATTGGGGAACACGGGAGTGTGGTAGGAGCCATTGGCATTAAGCACCGGCAGGACATGGGGTTAATATGCCTTCCAGATGCTGCCTGACCTGGGACACCAAGATGGCCGCCACCAGAAGGAGGCGGAAGTACACTGGGCTGGGCAGGAAGTGACATGAAAGGTATACCAAGATGGCCACCACCGGATGTAGTAGGGGGCGGGACTTCCGGGGTGTTGGCTGGGTATACCAAGATGGCCACCACTGGAGGGTGTCATAGGGGTGGGCGTGGTTAAGCCACCAGGGCCAGTAGGTGTCATAATGACCTGAGAGGGAGGAGCCACGGATGATGGGGCGTTAGACGAAGGGTGCGGTTTGTAATAGTTGTCTGTCCAGTCGCCGCCATTATAGGGTGTCGGCTCAAACACATCATCAGCTCTGTGATACACATACATAATTTCATCATTTTGTTTACTTTGTGGAGAGCCTTGGCTGTACGAAACCAGGCTTCAGCTATTTTCATCAAACCCTTATCGTTTAACTTCCCTCGATGTTCCCTTATCAAGGTACGCCAGGATTCTGGCTGGAGACGGACAATATCATGTTTCAAGTTACATTCTTTTGCTAACTTCTGTAATTTCTCTCTGCTTCAGCCCCCTCCCTCTCACTGCGTAGTGGACATTAACCCTTAGCACCAAGATGTCGGGAATCGCTGGGACAACAGGCTGATGGCCAAGTTTACGTGGGGGGGGATACCCCCCTTCTACTACTTTAACTAATCCCCAAATCGTTTCATCCACAGTGAACATTAACCCACAAACACATTTAGGACATGACATTACACCGTGGAACTGAGCCACTGGCTGACCGACTAAGCTCACCTCGGGGGGGCCGACACGTAACCCCGGATTTCCGTCCGTAGATGCCCACTACAGGGTTCCTCTTACTTGGGGCGTAACCGCGCGGAACTGAACCACTGGCTGACCGACTAAGCTCACCTCGGGGGGACCGATACGTCACCCCGGATTTCCGTCCGTAGATGCCCACTACAGGGTTCCTCTTTCTTTCTCGGGGCATGCAGCTCACCGAGATGAGGACGACCCCTGTAGCTAATTCATTTAGCTCGGCTCAGCCTTGGTCCAGAGTCGCAAACACCTCAAGCCAGGATCAGCATCCTGTAGCAAATTCATTTAGCTCGGCTCAGCCTCGGCCCAGAGCCGCAAAACACACAAACAAATAACACACACAGCCAGCAGAAATCTCTTATGCAGGTTCTTAGCAAAACAGCCCTGGGCAAGGAAAAGTTTACCTGCCTTTTGCCGTCCTCGAACAGCCAAGTGGACGTGACAGTGGATCAGACAGAAACAAGTAGTACAGTGGTAAGATATTGAAAAGGCACAGGTAGGGTTACTTGATATCGGGAGCGAGGTCTAATTGTTGCACTCAAAGTATGCTCTGCTCCTGTGCTTGTAACTGCATTCTTTTATAGATGTTCATTCACGCTAGGCATCAAGGTATCAATTACATACTTTCTTTTTTTGTGATAGTGTATCTATGCTCTACATTACTTTGCAATGTATAGTGTGAAGTGATTTACCTATACTTCAGATTACAGTTATTAAATGGAGGAGTATTTTACATGATACTGCATCCCCATTTAATTGAAAGAACAAATCATATGAATATTAGATTCAGATGTTAAAAAGAGAACACATATGAAAAAAAGACAAAAAACCCTTAAAAGTAGCAGCAGCTTTGATAGAGGAATGTGAGTTATTTTCACCCCCAATTTTCTATTTTTGACTCTTTTATCCTTAAAGTGCACTTCCAATACCAACTACCCCTTCACTACAGCTTTCATAGTTACTACTATACATGATGATTGTTGGACAAGAACACAATTATTTACCTCTCTTTCCCTGACTTGGAGTTAGCAGTTACCTCTCTTTGGTTATGTTGCAGTCAACAGATCCTTCTGCCCCTCGAGTAACTGTCTTTGGCCAGGTTGGAGTCAGCCGATCCCTCTGCCTCCGAGTTATCTCTCTCTGGCCAGGTTGGAGTCAGCAGATCCCTCAGCCCAAAGTTACCTCTTTTTGACCAGGATGAAGTCAGCAGATCCCTCTACTCTCAAGTTACCTCTCTTTGGTCAGCTCAGAGTCAGTTGATCCCTCTGCCATACCCTTTCTTTGGCCAGGTTTGAGTTTTCCAACTGTTGCTTCACCCTAATTATCCAAAAGCCAACAGTGCCTGCCTTCTCTCCCTACTTTTTTCTAACTTTGCCCAAAATTCGATCCCTGATGAAAAAAATAACATTACCAAAAAAATTAAGAAAAAACACTTAGCTTGGACCATTTCTTTTAGCCACTTCATCCAGGTGAGGGTGATGTCACTGTGGTTGCTGGTTGTATATTAGCCACAGTTCTGGGTAGTATTGCAGTATTACTGTATATGTGGGGGCAAAACTGGAAACATATACACATTGTGACTTTTTTTTCTAATAAGACATTGCACCACTGGCTCAGTGTTACATGTACTGGTGTTTCTGTTTTCTTGCAGGAAAATTCCTTTTAATATTAACAGAAATTTAGCAGCAAAATATTGCACAGTGGTTTACAAAGTACATGAAACTATTCACATCAGACTATGTTCCTTGATGCTGCCTTTTAATTTACTCTCTAGACTCTGTGCAGGCCATTCAAGTTCCTCCATCCCAAACACACTCATCCATGTCATTATTGGCCTTGCTTTGTGCACAGGAGCACAGTCATGTTGGAACAGGAAGGGGCCATACCCAAACTGTTCCCACAAAGTTGGGAGCATGAAATTGTCCAAAATGTCTTGGTATGCTGATGCCTTAAGAGTTCCCTTCACTGGAACTAAAGGGCCAAGCCCAACCCCTGAAGAACAACCCCACACCATAATCCCCCCTCCACCAAACTTTACACTTGGCACAATGCAGTCAGGCAAGTACCGTTCTCCCGGCAACTGCCAAACCCAGACACGTCCATCGGATTACCAGACAGAGAAGCGTGTTTCGTCTCTCCGGAGAACATGTCTCCACTTCTCTAGAGCCCAGTGGCGGCGTGCTTTAACCACTGCATGCAACACTTTGCAATGCACTTGGTAATGTAAGACATGGATGCAGCTGTTCGGCCATGGAAACCCATTCCATGAAGCTTTCTACGCACTGTTGTTGTGTCAGTCTGAAGGCCACATGAAGTTTGGAGGTCTGTAGCTATTGACTCAGCAGACAGTTGGCAACTTCTGCGCACTGTGCGCTACAGCATGCGCTGCCCCCCGCTCTGTCATTTTACGTGGCCTACCACTTCGTGGCTGAGTTGCTGTTGTTCCCAGTTGTTTCTACTTTGTTATAATACCACTAACAGTTGACCGTGGAATATTTAGTAGCAAGGAAATTTCACGGAACACCTGAATCCAATGATTTGGATGAGTGTCCCAATACTTTTGGCAATATAATGTTTATGTTTAT
>NW_017306809.1:236080-259711 GCF_000935625.1 Nanorana parkeri
ATTTATATATATAATGGACTACATTGTGTTTGCACATGCCCTTGGTAATTAATTGAGAATGTTCAGAGTGGCAGAGTTTGCCTATTGTCCACTTTCCCACTGTTATGTGAGAAATGCTGTTAACGAACAGCGCAAGTTGACTTTTAACCATAGTGATCATTTGTATGGAAAAAGATAAAATAGAACATGCATTTGTTCTTTGTATTTCAGGACCTGGGACAGCAGATTGTGAACCTTGTGTCCTTTGGAGCTGTAGCCTAACACAAAAGCCATTACATTTAAATATTTGTATGCTAAATGCTTGATGATGGCACCGCTAATGAATGGTACCTTAGTGCACCACTTCAGTCTTCATTACAGTTAAATGGAAATGTACAGTGACAGAAGCTTACATATTAGAGGTCACCTTGAAATTCTGTATGTAAAGAAAGCTTCTGTGTACATATCTTTTGTATCTTTTATAAAAAAAAGAAGCATTGTCAGATTACAGTGTTGAATAACCAATGAACAAAAGCTATAACTATAATATCGTTTATAGCTTTCATTTTTTTTTCCCACTTATATCAGATTGCACAGGATTAAACCATCCAATATACGCACCTTTTCTGGAATTTCTTTTTAAAGACAAGTTTCCTGCCAGCTAAATAGAATGTTTAACTTTCTTACAACATTAGATTCTGTTAGTTAACAAAACTCTTTGGAGTAGAGATGTCTCTTAGCTGCCTTTGCTATTTGTCACTGAGGGAAGCAGACAAGTGGCTGGTTTGTTACGTTGTTTCACAAGCTTGGCACTGACCTTAGCCTTCCTTATTCTGAAAACAATTTTAGTCAATAGGAATTTAGGATTTGCAATATTCAGTTAATACTGTAGTCTGAGTGATATTTTTCTCAGCAATGTTTTAGGCTTAATTCACATCTATCCATGTCCTATTTTGTCCATCTTTTTGTGCATTTTTCACCATGTGTTGTAATGTGTTTACATGCATTTTCATTATGCTTACAGTGTGTTTTTGGTGAGTTATATGTTTTCATAAATCATGCTTTTTTGGTGGGGGTTTGGCCAATGAGGATTGATTTCCATCGGTGACATCATTGTTGTGGTCTTGTGTTGAGGAATCTGATCACAATGTCTACACATCTTTTTGCAGTTGCTGCAGCAACTGCCGCTATCTTTTTTCAAAATGAGGAGGAAAGGCAACATAAGAGTTGCAGATACTGGATTCATCCCGTGATTGCAAATAGAGAAGAGAGAGAGCAGTTTTGGGTAATGTATAATGACCTCAGAGAACATGATGATAAATTCTCATACACCTGGATGTCTATAAACAGGTGATTTAGATTATCATACTATTAAAAATCAACAGTGTCACCTTGTACCTTGTACAGCTTGTTAGCAGGGACTGAAAATGTATGAAAAAGCATTATATGTGTGTGTTTTCATGCATTACCATAGACCTCTGTGGGTCACTCAGCACATGAAAATGCACAGAAGAATGGGCATGCCACATTTTCCAAAACACAGCACATATATGTGAATGGGCCACTTGATTTAAATGTGTTCCTCTGTTGTTTTGTGTTTTAACTCGCACAATAAAATGCTAAGTGGTGAACAGGGTCTTAGTCAGTGTTTAGTCTCCACACATGTCATACTTAATTTGACTCTTTCTTGGTAGCCTTTCCACTACAATCTCATTATACAATCTCCATTAGATTAAACAACTACTGCATATAGTACTAGAGCCAACCTGATTGAGTATATCTTGAATATTGTTTAGGCAAGCCTTTACAATTCACAGTTCTGTTCAAAGGAGATTGTATGGAGGTTGTTCGATACATTTGTAGCGAGACTTGCCAGAAGGAGGAGGCAAGAGATAGACATTTGAGCTTATATAAAATAAAAAAATAGTCAGTATAGTAGGACAAGCATAGGAGGGGCACTCTGTAGGATGTGGTTACATGCTGCTTGTTTGGTGTTGTGTTCTTACTAAGTCTGGAGGTACTTCTTCTCATCAGTCCTGCCCTGCAAATGTGGAACTGATTAGAGGCTGCGGTGACATAACTTCTCAGTAACAACACATTGATACATAATGGTGGAAACGTTAGTAACACTAACATACTGTATATAAATGTCATTCAGTACTTTCTATGTCTGCCAAGGCTTCCATCTTCATAATTGACTCCTGATATTATATGTACAGTCTTTGTCATAACATTTGTGGGTCTTTCAGAAAAAAAAAGTATCAGAAAAATGTTGTCAGATATTTCAAGACAAAAGCATAGACATTCATATGCACTGGCACAAATTTAGCTCAATGTCTTCTTATTTTGTTGAAAAGAAGAAATCACAGGCAAGAAAAAAAAAATTGAAACAGAGAACTGCAGTCAGCATCAGTACATGCAGTAGATATATAAAAAATACAAAATACTGTCCCTAGAAAAGCAACGTAATATGGTGCAACACTCACACAGGTGGATATATACCTATGGTTAACCTCTGTTGGTCCCTTAATGGCTCCTTAGACAATTCTGGTTCACCAGACATAATTTAAAGTGATAGTAAAGTCAGAGGTTTTTAAGCTATTTCAAATGCTGATTAAATCACTTACAATGGATGCTGCTCCTTGATGTTACAAAGGTTAGGCTTTCTGCAGAATCACCTAGTCCGCTGGTCACTAGCCCTATTATTCTGTGCTTCAGTATTCATCCAACTACACCCGACTCCGTCCAGGTCCAGAAAACCAGAACAGAACAGAGTCTTGATTGTGGCGGATCTGGGGTAATCTGATGTAAACGAACACATGACAATTTAAATCTGACTCCCCATAGACCTAACATGGGTCCAGTCAGTTCAGTTTTTTTTATTAATCGCAAGATGAAGGACAAAACTGGATGGACATGGATGTCACAGTTGTAACATTCGTTCAGAAACTGCTCTGATAGGCAAGGGATCCATGCATGGATCTCCTTCTGATCAGAACTGACAAGTATGAATTACAGGTTATGGGTTTGAGGTTCATTAGGCCCTTGTGTATTCTCCACTGTTGGAAGGTTGATGGTACCAGATTAAAGATGTCCTTTCAAATACACTACTTGTTATGTGAATCAAAACACAGTTAAGAGCAGTATCCCTCTTTAAAATTTAATTAATTTGTAATTGAGCTTAATCTCTTCTCCTGTAAAGTTCATGAGAAATCCTTTTTAAAGCATTCACACACAAATACACTAAACAAAATTTGACTAAAGACTAATGCACATTAGTAGCTTAACATTTCCAGATAAACTTTCTTAAGCTGATTTTAATTACCTCTGAGAGTGCAACTTAGAATCTTAGTTTATTTTCACCCAGCTCTACAGAAGAACTTTCTTCCTGTAAAAATTGCAAGATGGAAGCAAAAAAAGTGCTAACTTTAATGATCCAGTTTGGTATATGAAAACATAGGTTGCAACTTTAAATTAAATAGTTTGTACTAGTATGCAGGGTCACTTTAACATGAAAGAGGCCTAGGAACCGAGGAACCTCTTAGTCTGTAGGGGGTTCAGAGTCTGACTGTGTATTGATTCATTTCAACAGAACTTGGACTTGGCAGCTACTTAGGATAAAAGGGATATATATATATATAGTTCAGACTACTGTGTCAAATTGCTCTAGATGTAATTAGCATGTCTTAGCTTGGCTTTTAAACTGTTGCTGTTATTTCCTGTTAGATTCTACAGTAATACTTTTATTGAATACCATCTGACGTTTTCAAGGACAAATTATGTGTTGATAACAGGAGATAGCTGTCAAATCTGCATCTGCAGTAAAAACCAAGAAAAGCTCTATTTGTCGGTTTAGAAAAGGGTTAATAGAAATGTGATTTTGCTGCTTGAAATAAGCTTTTCCCCTCTAAGCTGTTTTTCAAAGCTGTTGTTATTTACAGTATTATACCGCAGTATAAATCATTCATTCTGCAGATGCTATTCCGTATTCATATTATTATAATTAAAACCTCCAGTGCATGGCTGCATATCCATGACCTGGACCTGTGCTGTTCCTGTATGTTCCACTCTGGCTCCCTGTGCTGGTCTACGGGAGAAGTAGAAAAGTTGGACGTTTATTGACTAAACATTTCTTTTT
This sequence comes from Nanorana parkeri, assembly GCF_000935625.1. Classification (NCBI taxonomy): domain Eukaryota; kingdom Metazoa; phylum Chordata; class Amphibia; order Anura; family Dicroglossidae; genus Nanorana; species Nanorana parkeri. Next base: position 240,198 of record NW_017306809.1, read on the forward strand.
TGTTAGATGGGCTGATCATTGCGTTTCATTTGAGTGTAATGTTCGTAAGTAGCCCCTTTTTATTAAATGAAGGTACACATTAAGGGTCTGCAAATATGGGCTGCTCAGAATGCTTTGTCCATCTTTTAGATTTATTTGTACGCATGCCTAATTGTGCCCGTCAGATATAAATCTTTTAGTCCAGATTATAGCTGACTATAAAGGTGTAGACACCTCCTAGCCATTGAAACTCAGGTCAATATTTGATTGTGGCTTTTTCTAGAATAATTGCTGTTATTCCTTGACACGAGTAAGAATAATTGCTGTTTTTCCTCCCTGTACATTTTATAAGCATGCATGCTTAACTAATACAGTTGTGCATTCTTATGCAGCGATCAGTAATGTAAATGGTTGTTTGGGGGTTAGATCTGTAGAGCAGCGTTTCTCAACTTTTTTTTTTTTGCGGCAGCACCCTTTAAAAGTATACAAAATCTCAGGGCACCTCAGTCTAAAATGTAAAAGATGTAAATGTAAATATGACTAGAGGTTCCCCCAAAATCTGTACCAGACCCTCACTATAGATAGGGGTCTGGTATGGATTTTAAAGATGCAAAAAACCAAATGGCGTGGCATTCCCCTTGTTACATCAGAATCCCCCTTATTACATCAGAAGCCCCCTTCCCATCAGAGCCCACCCCTTACATCTGGGAGCCCCTCTTCACATTAGGGTCCTCAGTCTCCACTCCACATCAGAGTCCTTTATTATAATCTGCCCCACAGTGTGCCTGTGGCAACATGGCAGTGGTTGGAACATTAGACAGATCTGGAGGGAGGCAGACTTCTGTCCTGTTCTGAATGTCCTAGTTGCAGTCCACACTGGATTAGCATAATAGCAATATTTGTTTTATGGCGCTGTTAGCCAGCTCATCTACACCATGGAAATGCATGACAGTGTGTGAAAATTTAAAGGCATTGCTGACTAAGCCAGATGGCACTCCAAGATGCCACGGCTCCATGGTTGAGAAAGGCTGCTGTAGACAATCTGCTGGAAAAGTGATTTTTTTAAAATGACTGGACAATGCTAAATAGTAGAAACATGTATAAGTATAAAATGTTTAGATAAAAATAACACTGGACAACAAAGATTGTGCTTCTTGAACACTTCTGGGTATATCGTATAGACTTTGGACTGCTAATACGATTTGTTTAAACCTTTTTTTATTTTATTTTCTTGTCATTTTTTAGTTTACTAAATTTGAATTGTGGTATATTGTCTAATGCTTTATGTAGCTCATACATGCCCAGCCATGCACACGGAGCTGGTTGCATAAGATTTGTGGAACTTGCACAAGTTGGGCATGCCTGCGAATGCTTAAAGTGACATTAAACCCTCAGATTTTTTAACATAAAACAATAGTGTAATGTGTGCCTTACTGTAATCCATGGTTGTTTCCCTTCTCTTTGCTGCTCTTCCTTTTAAATCTGTATCTCTTCTCATGCTGGGCAGAACTTCTGTTTTGCAGCAGACTGCCTTGTCTCTGGAATGGATACATGGGGGTTGATTTACTAACCTTATAAACACACCACGAACATGTATACACCTCTGTAGTATGTTCCCTCCCAGCATGATCTATGGGTGGAATCTAAACACCTTTGAAGTGTGTACACACCCAGCAGGTGTGTTGTGCAAAGCCCTGCATGAATTGCAAGGTGATGTTGTGTAAATTAGCTCTATGTTGTGTTGCTTGCGTTGATGAATGCAGGAATGTAAATGCATGAGCTAACCATTTTTGTCTAAACTGTGAAGCAGCATTATATATGCATCATGTGCATGATTTTTCCATATATGGCATTAGTGGAAATATGCTTTTAGAGACTTTTTGGTTGATAAATACGTTTTGCTGTGTGAAAATCACACGCACCTGGTGCGTGCATGTGTTTAGGTTAGTAAATCACCCCCATGGTGTCTGTTTGCAGGTTCACAACCTGAGCCAGCACTACAGGAAGAGGCACTCAGCTGCAAAGGGAAGTTCTCCCCCAGCATGAGAAGAGATACAGATTTAAAAGGAAGAGCAGCAAAGAGAAGGGAAACAGCCATGGATTACAGTAAGGCACACATTACAGTATTGGATTATGTTAAAAAATCTGAGGGTTTAATGTCACTTTAAGCTTAGTGTATGCTGCTGTAGGGCAAAAGGCAGCTCGCAGCGTAACAACTAGGTCTAACCCAGTTACAGACTTGATGTTGTAGTTGCTGTAGTATGGTTGGTGATATCAGAAATGTCTCGCCTACGTCGAAACGGTTGTTAAACATTCTGCTACATTTGTGGCGAGTATACACTTAAGTCGCAAAGATGTACCATGACTGCACTGGTTAAGAAAGCGTACGTACTGTACCCTGGTTGTAAGATTGGTGACCAAGACAAGGTGTGGGCTCCTCACATTTATTGTGTGAGATGTGCTGTTGATCTGAGAGCTTGGCTGAGAGAAAGTCAATGCCGTTTGCTGTCCCAATGATATTCCGAAAACAGAAGAATCTCATAATGGCTATAACTTCCATCTGACTAATGTCAATTGAGTACCCCAATCTGCCTTCAGTCATGAGACCAGTGCCACATGATGACAGTTTGCCAGTACCAAAGCCACCAGATAAATGAAGCTTTGAGAAAACTGATAAAGATGCTGAAGATGTCGCAACCAGGTACAGACAGTGACAATGATTTTGAATCGTGAATGTCTGGCAAGTCTCATCTCACAACACAGTCAGAATTAAACAACCTGGTCAGAGACTTGGGTTTGTCAAAATAAAAGCAGAACTACTGGGTTCAAGACTGCAAGAATGGTGTTTGCTATCACCAGGTACGAAACCTTCTGTCTTTCAAAGCGGCCAAGCTGATGATTTAAAAGTTTCTTTGCACAGGTAGACAACCTTATTGTCAGGGTTTCTTACCCTTCGTTGCCCAGTCACTTGAAGCCTCTTTTATGTGCAGTGTGATTGACACTGTTTGTTCCTCTTTCATTGTCCTTTAATGACCAAACCCCTAAACACCAACAGTCTACAACTACTGGCAAAAAAACATCCAACACATTACTGTCTCAGAGTGATGATAGAACACAAATTCACTATTGAACCATCAGCTCGTCCATTTGGTCTCCGCCCTTGTGTGTATTCAGATCTACCGAGTACTCTGCTGTTACTCTGTGTATGACCCTCTGGCTGACTGATCTCCTGGTTCCTGAATCTGGCTATTGTTTCTGCTCATTCTGCTGTCAGTGTTGCCTGATCTGGTTCAGCTGACTACCCGTTTTGGCATCTGACCTCCTGGCTTGGCACAGATGACGTCGTGGACTTCCTCCATTGTCTTTTGCTATTTTTGTTTATTGTTATTTTCAATAAACTCCTTTTATTTGAACCTACACTTTAGTTTCTCTCTGGTTTCTTGGTTCCCTAACACTTGTTTTCTGTACCGATATTGACTTGTGCTACATATTGGAAATGATGCATTATATATAAATGAACATTATAGTGATTAAAAGTTAATTTCATACTTCCTAAGTCTCTTATGTGATACAGTCATCCTGAAATGATATTAGTGTTCAGCTTGAAGGGGTCTATCACCATCACCAAATATTTTTCGGGAAGCAAAACTTTTGGAAAGGTTTGTTGTCCAGTGTGATCTTCAAAAGAAGATCAGAGATTATTTGTAATTATGTAACTATTAACCAGGGACACTTCTCTAATTACTAAAAATTGGAGTAGATACAAGCAGGGAGTTGCAGTTTGACTCGCTTTTAGATCTACCAACAAATATGTATGACAGGGTCTGCCTGATAGGATAGTTTAGGTAGATCCTTATGTTACATAGTTTTGGTAAATGTAAAGAAGAGTGTACAAAAATTATACAGTCTGATTGTAACATGTATGGCAAGCTGATGTACATGCTGACACTGTGATAAAAGCTGGAGAAACCTGTATGTAGAGGCAACCTTTTTTGTCTTAGATAAAGTGGGGAAGGTTTAGACCCCCTGTCAGGTCTTTATTGCCCTTTGTGTCCCTTCTAAAGAGATTTATTTCTCTGTTCTGATTATCATTGTTACAGATTTTCTATTTACTTTGGAGAGATTTTCTCTCATTTCTTGTTACGACTCCATGTACAGCAATTGAAAGGAAATCTCCCCCGTGGGATATAGGTTGCAAAAAAATAACATGATATGGTGTCTGAACCTTCCCTACTCTATCTAAAACCTAAGTTTTTACTTTACGTACACTTTAAATACATGTGTGTTAGAGGAATGTCCTGATTTCCCAATAGAGATAAGTAATCTCTATGCTGGAAAAGGTCACACTGTTAAATATGGTAAACATAGCCAAACTGTACAAATGCTTTTTTTTTTATGTTACGCAATTCTGTTTTGGCTTTTCTCAAAGGTTTTTTTTTTTAAATTAATCTAAACACATGTTGGCATTTTTCAAACAGCAGGAAAGGTCAATTGAACATGGCCATGTATTGATATGCAATTTTGTTCTTTTTATATAGAAACACAACTTAATTTTTGTAAGCCAGATGTGTGTGCCAACTGGCAGTGTTACAGTGGTTATAATTTAATTGGCTACTAAGTACATCTAATCTTGTCAAGTGATTTCCCATGTTAGTCTAAAGTACCTGGTGAGTACAGCGCTATCACTACTACATTATAAGAAGTGTTTGCAATTGCCAGTGTGAGGATGTGCATAATTGATTTCAATCTCAGTCTTTGGAGACTCAGAACACATCCGATACATCATTATGTACGCACTTTAATTGCTAGGAGGGGACTTTACTGGGAGTTTGGGGTATTGAAAGTGACAAAAAGATGTTATGCAGGGGAATTAACATATTTGTGATAGGTGGCTATAGATTATTGCAAAATTGGATTTGTAATGTTGGAGACACATGCGGACCAAGACCAGAATGCAAAAATATATTACTTTGCTTAAATATATATTATTCTAACAATACATTGTTTCTTGGTAATTCAATGCAATCATCGCAAGATAGTCTTTGTTAGGAAGTACAGCAGGCAAAACAAGACAAAATATTTTTTTAGGTTGTTTTAAATGAGAACTCCAGCCGAGTTGCAGTGGTGTGCTCTTCAACAGGATTATACATGGGATTATATGGGCAGCTTTGTAAGCAATTTTTACCACGCTGCAGTGCAGCGCACACTATTGCAGTATCTCATGTTAGGCTGCAATTCATGGCCCTTGGGTGGTACATTAGGTGGCCATGCAAGTGAATGCCCAATGCAAAACACCTAGGGCACGGTACCACACAATAGGTGTGCTGTGCGATAACATGTGCTAAACGCACTGTATCTTGTGTTTAATGCAACCCTATAGTGTGAATGAGTCCCTAATGATGCCCAGGGTAATCTAACTTCTGTGAGCCCGGGCTGTCACAGATGCACCCCCCGCTCCTCAGGGTGTTCATCCCACCAGGGCTTACTGTGGGCATTCCTGGTTGCCTGCATAAATGGGTTCTCGAACACAGTGGCGGAACTACCGCCGGTGCAGGCAGTGCGGGCGCACCAGGGCCTCGGTCCTGTAGGGGGCCCAGCACAGTCCCAGCGCGGGATCGGTACCCAGCGGCCAGCGGGCCCCCCATCTCTGCGCCGAGAGTGTCGGATCATCCGTTCATCCGACACTCCCGACGCAGAGATGGGGGGCCCGCCTGCCGCCGGATACTGATGGTTGCCATGGCGATAGAATGCTGAGCCCGATCGGGAGCCATGCTGTGTAATCTGACACAGCGCGGCTGCCGGGTCAGCATTCTATTGCCACGGCAACCCTCTGCCAATCACACCACGCTACTGCCCGGTCCCCGCCCACTCTGCTGGGTTCGTCGGCTGTGAGCGGGAGGGGCAGAGCGTGCGAAAGTGAGGTAATGTATACAGAGAGGGCACCAAACATCACAATGTTCTGACTTGTTACAACATTAGAGACAAAGAACTAGGAACAGTGGTTGTCACAAAGTTATAATCTCATAATTAAGATACGTATTCAGCAATATTTTAAAATTTAAGTACAATAAGGTATTTAAGGAGGGGCAGGAAGGGCTTTGTGGGTTTTTATTGTTTTTGGAGATGGTCTTTTAATAGCGTTTATATGTACTAAGCAAATATGGCTTCCTGTGTATATGCTAAATCAGTTTACAGAGAATATGTAAAAGAGAATATGTAAAAGATGAAAACGTCTACAAAGCAATAAAGGAAAGTAAGTGATTATGTGAAAAGATTGGTTACACCATTCATCCGCTGCATTAGACCTGATTGGAAAAAAAAAGAAGAAAAAAACATTATTGTCAGTGGTGTCCAGTTAAGTTTCAAAACTGACCCAGATTGGCTGAAACTCCCAGTGCTTTCTCTACCATCTAAGCGCTGCTGTGCAGGGAATTACAGGAGGCTAACTTCAAGACAAATTCAGGTGCTGACATTAGTATCATTTGCAACTATATTTTGCAATGTACACAAGAATGGTTTATTTTATTTTTCTGAATAGAGTTTTTAAAATATTTTCTTTAATATTATTAGTGAAAGCGTAAGACAAATTAAATACCTCTGTCCAAATTATTTATAATATTTGGATATGTGTGTAATTTATAATATTCTTTTTACAAAATATACTTGCAATAACAGATATTAATTGAAATCTTTTTAAAATATCATAGATTTGTTACCAGTGAGCAAAAAGAAAATAATTGCAAGTGTCATTTGGTCTTAGACCATGGTGATCAATAATTAGCAGTAATTTGCCTGTGAAGGCAAAAAAAGGCCATTTATAGTCTCAGACATGGCATGTGAAATGGCAGGTGCCTAGGCTGTTAATAACAAGAAATGAACGTATTGGATTTGTATTACAGACATAAAAGGCAGAACAAGCTATCCTTGAAGATACTGCCTCTCTACAGCTTAGATCAATAACTACAGGAGCATAGCTTTCATGAATTAGGCAGATGGTTACTAATTGGATTTCTTATTAACTTGTGTAACTAATATTAGCAAACCCTTTTTTACAAATATTCAATATATACTTTATTATTATTTTTTATTTTAAAATATTGATATACTCAGTGGTAGACATAGTCAATGGGTCTCTCTGCAAAACCAATTTTGGGAAACCCATTAAACTATTGTTCAAGTAAAAACACTTATTTACTGCGTATAAATTGACAGCTAGATAGAAGGGAGCAATATCCAAGTATATGTGATAAAGGCAAAGGTTGGACTTGATGGACTTATGTCTTTATTCAACCTCAAATACTATGTAACTATGTACCCACATCTATTTTAAATAGACCCCTTAAGCCCCATTCACATGGGGCATTCTGGGATTCCTGCTGAAGGAACCTACAAATTCCTGTGACAGGAATCCTAGGTGTCCTGGATGTGGCTGCTGGACACATTCAAGTAAATGACAGGGTGACACAAGAATCCATAGGTTCTTGCTGCAGGAATGCCAGTTCGCCTTGTGTACAGGAAGCTTTACTCCTAGTGGGGCTTTTTACTCCTGCACCAGGGACGTGTGGTCTGGGGAGGCAGGTGAGGCAGCACCTCACCTGCCATTATGGAGGAAAAAACTGTCAACTTCAAGTCTGAAGCAGACAGCTTTTTCTCCATTCAGTCTTCGCACAGGTTACACAGCAGGGAACACCACTCCGCTGTACAACCTGTCATAGTACAAAAAACACCTTGATCCTGCCAGAAATCTTGTGAGTTGACAACGTCCAGTCCTCTTTGCCTGTACTGCACTCTTTTCAGTTAGGATTGTTTTTAGCTATCTCTGTAGACCACAAAACACCTCCCTCCATGTTATAAAGAAATGATATGTCTGCCTGGATATACTACCACAAATAACAGCCAATGTGACAAGTTCTCATTAAGATTCATTGGTGATTTTTGTTCTCATTTCTTTCATACTTAGTGTTTTTCTTAGTACAGTTAGGAAATTACTTTCTTTTCTAATATCTCCCTTCTGCAGCTTTTGCATTATGAAAATAAGATTGTGCATATTTTGTATATTCTTACAACATCTGGCCTATGTAACACTGAGCAGTACAATCTAGCAGTATTCACATTTCTGAAATGAAACACAAAACAGTAATTTGTACATGTCAAAAAGTGTTTGACGTCTTCTCTAATAATATCATTTTTAAGAATAAAATTATAAATACACATACACAAGCTCTTAGCTCTGAGATTCGGTTCCACTTCATCTATTTTTTTCTTCAAATAAGTCATCACAGCTCAACTGGACTTGAAACAATGGGTCATAGACTCTGCATGATGCCTGCCTACTATAGCTGTGTTTAACATAGCCGCAGGCACCATACAGGATAATGTTTGACCAAGCATAGACAGCTTGTACTATTTTTGCTGCCCATCAAGTATCACCTAGAATGGTGCTTGAATGTCCTTTCTGGTCATCTTAAAGGCCAATGACTGCTTGCTTCAAGTACAGATACATTCTACTAAACTACTGTAGCATGAACTGCAGCTCAGCCAAAGGATGTGTACAGGACTTAATGTGCATGTGTCCACAGTATTTCTTATAATACTGAATTTATAAGAGAAGTACACAATGCAGTACTACATATACAACATTAATGACTGTTTACCTGTGTCTGTTTTTTAAAAATAAAAAATAAATAATGCTATTCCTTTAATACATATATGTGTATATATGTACATTTCAATTAATAATAACATCTAACCCTAATTTATAAACTCTTACAAACACTTAACCCTCTAACGGTTAATCGAAAACCATGGCCCAACCTTTTTTGGCCATAGTTCTCTTTATAGTCACAGGAGGACATTTACTATTGCCCTATTGTCAGGGACCGGAACACCTCCAGGTGGTGCTGGAGCAGATCCTGCATTTCCAGTGCTCACCTGCAGGTGTCTCTAGGCAGCCAGTGGCTGTCAAGGAGCTGAGCGCCTCCAGGTGGCAATGTGATGCTGGAAACCAGGACCTGCAGCTCCAGGGCTCACCTGCAGATGTCTCTGCAATTAGGCACCACCTGCTGATGATCTGGGAGGTTATTTAATCCCTCCCTGGAGTGAGCCTGGTGCCACGGTATCGTCGCCATTTTCTGTATCCTGTTTCCTGTGACCTGTTTCCTGTATCCTGGTGCCCCCTTGTACCTTGACTATTGCTCCGTGGCTCCCCATGTGTTGCCGTGCTCCCCAGGTTTCACTTGCCCTTTTGTATGTGGTTTTGTTGTTTGCATTTGGTTGGTTATTGTTTGATACTTGTGGGTGTTGGTGGTGTTGTTTGTGGTTACTTGATTTCGGTGTGCCTAATAAACTGTGTGCTCATAAACATTGTCTGGTGTGGTCACACATTTGGTCCTCCCGTAGAGATACCTGTACGCGGTGTGGGGACACCCGTGCACGGTATATCTGACACCTAAATATGCTGACAGCGCAGAGACGCCCTACGGGCAGGAAAGATCCAGACAATATTGTTGGGATCCACCCTACCACCTGATAGCTGGCCCTGCCTCTCTAGAGCCAGAGCCAGCTGTGCTTGCCCCTCTCCCGTCCGTCCCTCCAGTTATAGTTACATAGTATTTGAGGTTGAATAAAGACACAGATCCATCAAGTTCAACCTTTGTGTGTACGTGTGTGATTGTGTATGTGTGTATACGAGCCCCTGTGTGATCTTGTTTTTAGGAGTACCTGTACCACAGTCAGCACTGCAGGAAGTGGAGGCACTGGAGGAACAGAGAAGGGAGGGCAAATCCCTGCAGGGAGCAGTAACTAACGGTCACTGCTCTCTGCAGGGAGAAGATTGTTAACTAAGCGATCAGCCAAAATGTGATTGCTCAGTTCTCGATCTGTAGAGCCGACGCGTGACAGCTTCATTGTCACATGCCAGCTCTAATGATGAGGATGAGTGTATTTCATTCTCCCCATGATTCTCCTTTTAATACTTAGGGGTGTATTTATAAAAAAATGTTTGTAGAGCTCTGTGAATGATTGATTAAGTTTTATATTCACAGTGCATTATGGCTGCTAGATGGAGCCAAGGATCAAAGGAAATTCCTAGGATCTTTGGCTCAATCTAGTGGCCAATAATGTGCTGCAAATACATTCTGGGTACATTTAAACAAAATAAGTTCCATATTTAACAGTTTGTTTTCTTTCTAAAGGGGCCACAACCTAAGTAGAAAAGCTTGCCCCCTGTCAGCAGCTACAGACTGAGACCCTAGCTGTCTTTGGGAAGCAGTGGTCCCATTGCAGAGGTCTGACACACCCCAACCTGTGTCAGACCTATAGCTCTGCAATCAGCAGTACTCATGCTCCCTGCTGATTGGAGAGCTCTGGCTCTAACTTAGCAGTGGGTGTGTTGGACCTCTGCAATGAGATCACTTCTTCCATACAGAGAACAAGGGTCTTACTCTGCAGCTGCTGACAGGGTACAGACAGACTCTGCACACCTTTTTTTTATGCACCTAGAATGTATTTAGTTTGGTTTTGAAGCAAGTAAAATCAGGTTGTGTGCAGTACTAGAATAAACTCCTAAACCTGGGAATATATTTAGTATGCCCATGTGGCAAGTCACATCTAGGTAAATCTAGCTATAGGAAAGAGGACTTTAGAGTGACTGGTAAATAAAGAGATGGCAGGGTTTTCATAACACACATATTCATCTATTCATATATCACTGTCAGGTGTATTCTAAGATTAGTATTCTCTCACTATTCACTCCGTACAAGCTGCTCAGCCTCGCCTGTCCCTGTTGTACCTGTGAATACATTTCCATACATTCAGTCTAGCATCTGAAAACAACTACATTCTGTGTTTTGGACTAAAACCCCGGCATGACCAGAATATGTAGATAGAAAGCAGGCTTTAACCACTTCAGTCCGAGACACCCCATTTAGTCCAATATCATTTTGTTTTTCATTTCTAAGGTCCGCACCTTAAAACTTTTAACGTTTGTGGTCTATCCTAATATATTAGACATCATTTAGATGGACAGATAAGGCTATGCAAAATGTCAGTAACTAGGTTTTAGTAAGTGAGAAAGATGAAAAATTAGCTAAATATACATTTTGTAATTCTTACATGTTTTGTACAGCCCATGCCATTTACATAATGTAACCAACAAATCCATTCTAAAAGGGTACAATACAAGTGGGATTTGTACAATGCGTAGCAAGTGAAAGCCCCCCTTTAATTTAGGAGAATTTAGGAAAAATGATTTCCCTACATCAGCAAGCACACAGAAACATAATCTGTTTGTGAAATACAGATAAATTCAAGTTGGGTTTATGTGGACTGGCACCATTTATTACAGGTTTATGACTGTAAACATTCTGAAAGAAAGATGCATGCTCCACAATCATGCAATTAACAAAAGCATAATTCATAAAATAGGGGACCCTTAATCTGACCCTGTCCTTATGGACTTCTTCACCAACACATCAGATATGGCATCATTGGCATTTCCTGTGATGATTGGTAGCCATCTTTAAACTGCAAAGCTAATCAAGCTCTTCCCTGCCTTTTTTTTTTATATAATCGACAAAGAAATATGTGGCCTTTGTGCCTAATAATGCTGTTGTGGTAGTGGCCTTTGGCAGTATCGGTGTGTTGCATCACCACCAGTGTGCAAGCTTAGCTGTCTTTGTACACTTTTGTAGATGGAATACAGTGATATGTGCCATCGTTGGTTTCCTCTTTTTTCTTTATGTAAAAGAGAACCATCAGACTTTGGTGATAGGTGGTGAGGTGAGAACCCTCTCATGGCACCCTCAAACTTTTTTTCAGTAATGACTCCAGAGCAACAAATATGCATTCATTGCCCAGTTATATATTTCTCCAGAAGCCTTCCAGCAAAGTGAATTGTCTTGAAGACACAGACATCTTACTAGCACACACAAGGGTGGCTCCATTGGAGCTTGCAATGGGAAGGAGCCACCCAAAAACAGGATATCAGGGCCAGTGTAAAACCTTAAAACATCAAGCAGCATCCATTATAATTGAAATAGCTTATTATCAATTTAAGTTGGCCATGCGTATTAACTGATTGTACTATCCCTATGCAAAACAACTATGTATTATGAGGGCTTGCACTAAAAATCACTTCAATTTACATAGGGCCATGCAGGCTATTGCACTACATAGTTGTTGATGAATCTAAAGGATGCATTTTTTTTTAAAAGCCAGTATAACAGTAGTCTTAAAATATTTTTATGTGCATTGATTCTATTTGGTCCATGTATTTGGGTCATGACAGGGTTCTTTGCCTATATACTTTGTGTTAGAAGGTGTCTCTCTTGCTCATTTAGAGAGTTAAGAGGTATAAAGGTACTTTTTGGTTTTAATACTTTTTGGTTTATCTGCATCTGACACAATTGTAATATTCTTACAAATGCATAGAACTTCACAATGGGTGTTAAGGCATAAATACTTCCTTTACACATGATGATAAAGGCTATATAGACAGGTACTGTACACGTAATATTATGCACTAATGTAAAAAGTCTGATTGCTGTGACATAGATTTATTATAAGAACAAGTTGTTCTGACCTATTGAGCACAGACTAGAGACCAGGGACAAATAATCTTTTCTTACTGTAATGATGTGGGTCCTGTTATACCACTGAAAGCTGTTATCCTCTGTCACAGCAGATTCGTAGCGCAGGCTAGAAATGTTGTGACAGATGTAATTTATTTTTTCTTAACAAGTGCTTGAGGAACACGTCTTTCTCATTTCCACTTGCTATTAGGGCTTGTAAATAATTGCAAACAAAGAAGTATTTGACGGCCAAGCACAATTTACATTTCTTTCAGATAATAGCCTGTCATTTGGCAACTCTTAATACTGCCATGTATAAACGAGCGAAGGGTTAAACCTTTTGTCTGCAGTGGAAGACTTGAAGATTTTGTAGAACACAAATTGATTCTGGGGGAAATGTTGCTAGATGCTTTTGCTTGCTGATTTCCATATATCAATAATAAAATGACAGGTCCCTCTTAGAGTAAAGTAGATACTGATTGCATTACGTTAGTTACACTTAAATGCATGTTTACAGATTTCCACAAAATTCTCCAAGATTTCTATGATCCCTTTAATGTTTATGTAGATAAATATATCCAGTACTTGCTGTTCCAAATTTTATATGTCTTTGGTTTTTGTCCCTGTTGCATAGTATGTTTTGTATTTTAAAGGGTATCCAAAAATGGGGTGGTAAAGGGTTACAGCCCCGTCAGGTTATTAGTGCCGCCTATGCCCATATTAGGGAGATTTTCTGTTTCTATATATATGCGTGTGTAAGCAAGTGGTATCCTTACACCAGCTCCAGCATGTATTTTGCCCTAGAATGTACACTCCAGCATCAGAATGCATGCCAAGCACATTGACTTGCGCTATGTTGCACGTGTGTTAGGGAAGCCTATTAATTTTAATGGGTTACCAAGTGTAAGAAAAAAGTGCAGGAACCTACTTTTTGAATGCAGCTCACCCCAACACGTCCATTGGCAAGGTGTATTGGGGTGCCATTAGGATAAGTTACACTGCAGCACCCCAACACACAACATATGCAATTCCACCATGTTCCTGCAGCGCAAAAGCGTGAACTAAGCTTTAAAGTAAAACAACCATAGCATAGCAACCATAAACTGAGGGGCATCACAGTTCACTTTTGTGTAGATATTGCAGCTCTGGCTATTGCAAGTGCACGTACTGGATTTGCTAATGGTGCTGCTTGGAATGGAGGTTCCAATGATAGATAGCTATTCATATGCTGCATTACTTGCTCTCATGCCATGGTACACAGATCTTTTCAACCTCCTACTGTGCTTGGTGCATGCACATCTCATTCCTCAGTGAGCAGTCATGGTGCTTGTTTTTTATTTTCAGGTGAAAAAATGTTCGTGTACACATTAGCGCCCTTTATAGGGACATATGGCAGAAAAGCAGCATTATATTAATGTAGAAGGTGCACAGCAAATAAAGACTGCATCATACACATTGAGCATCTGTGTACAATTTGCAGATAGGCTCAGGGATCGTGTTTACCATGCACCTATACATCAGCTTGATTCCCACCAGAAGTGTCGGGCTGCACTGGCCATTTTTTCAGTGCAGCCCGAATGCAAGACAAGCCAATTTGCCTTGTCATGGATGGGTGTATTTCACACCACTGCAACGCACAGCAAGGCGTGATGCGATACAAATGCATTGCGCCGCGATGTGCCTAGAGAGCTGAATGAAATGCCATGCGTGACATTTCAATAAAGTTCTAAAAAAAAATACAAATTAATGGTAAGCAGTCTGATGCACTAGGATCGGCATTAAAATTTGTCTGCACTACACACTAATGTTATCAGGAATTTTCTGCAAACTTGTTCAAATGATTGTTGAGTCTTCCAGCACTGAAACACTAATTGGTACTATTAAGGCAAGTTCACATCTCTCTATTTCCCTATAGTAAATGCATGTTTTACAATTGGTAAACAGGGGGAAAGCATACTTTTAATGCAGCCATTAAAAAATGCTGACAAATTGCCTGACAAAGGTTCTAACCATTCACTACTTTATCTTAAAGAAAGAAAAATGGCATTAGATACACTTTAAGTAGTGAAATGCATACAGGAAGCACATCCTACCTGCTTCATACTTCAGTTTTTTTTTTTTTTTTATCTAGACATTGCTGTAGTGCCCAAGTTCACTCTATTCCCCTTTTTGTGGGTAATCTGAGAACTGCTTTTTCTTTGGTGTTGTGGGAAAGTCATCCTAACAAACCCACTGCAGGGTCTTTACTGTGTCTCTTATGCAGGAAACATAATGTAGTAAAGTGTCAGTACTAAGAGATTTTTTCAGACCTACCAATCCTTTACCCTTTAAGTGGTTTTAAATGCTGGGACTTGAACATAGACGTCCCAATTTTGTTATCACTATGTATGGTTTTACCAGTGGTCACATGACTGAAAGCCAGTCCCAGCACAGAACAGCCCCTTTCAGTACAGAACAGTGTAGTCGGTTGTACGTACCGCATATATGCAGCAGTCTGGCATTAAAGTGTATCCGCCATGCTGCAACACATATGCCTATGGCAGCCAGGAAGCATTAACAAGCTATTGGAGTGAACTTTTTGGCTTCAATGCAGTTGCAGTGTTGCTAAATAAAATGAGTAGCTCACTGAGGGGTTTTACATATTGCCTGAAATTGCTCTTCTGGTTATAAATGTCTCTGAAACCTTATGTCATCGGTGGTCTTAGGGGTTAATCACTCCTTTTCTGTATGCTGGGAGAAAATATGCTTATGAAATAGTTACAATGTGCACTTTATCATATCGCATACTTTAGCAAAATATTTACTGGATACTTAAGCCTTTGTGAAATAGTAAAATGTGATAATGGCTGTTCAAGGTAAAACCATAAATACTTTAGCAATAGTCATGCCTACTTAAATGAATGTCAGTTATCCATTGTTGACTTGGCTGTCACATTTGGTTGCCTTTTCAAGAACCACATATGCCTGCAAAGCCTTTCTAATGAAACTTAAAGGGTTATTCACAAAAGGGTAAAGAGTTTGGAGCAGGCAAGAGAAGTGAACAATCTAGGCCAAAATAGGATTTGAAAAAAATATCCAACTCAGCTTACTTTCTAGTTCAGCTATGTTTATTTATTACAGGTATTTATATAGCGCCGAAATTACACAGCGCTTTACATAGTTGCACATTCACATCAGTCCCTACCCTCAAGGAGCTTACAAACTAAGGTCCCTGTCTCACATGCATACATAGAGGGCCAACTTAGAGAGGAGGCAATTAACCTACCAGCATGTCTTTGGAGTGTGGGATGAAAATTGAGTACTTGGAGGAAACCCATACAATCAGAATATAGGGAGAATATGTAAACTCCTTGCAGATAGTGACCTGCCCAGGATTCAAACCAGGGACCCCAGTGCTGCAAGGCAGAAGCGCTAACCACTACACCACTGCGCTGCCCTGTTGTCCTAAAGTGTTCGCTTCTCCTGCCTTCTCCGAATTGTTCACCCTTTTGTGAATAACCCTGTTAGTTTTGCGGGTTTGTATAGTATTTGACCTTTTCCATCATTACAAATATAAACTAGTGTATGAGCACAAAATAAATATTAATAATTGATTGTCTAATGACTTGGTTCTCAACTGGTGGGTTGTGACCCCGTGTTCAGTGGGTAATTGTATGCCTTACACTTTTCTAGGTGAGAGGCTCCTAAACCTCCCGCTAGTGCAGCACTGTCAGTTCCCGTGCCAAGTAGCCATTCACAATATGCTGCCAAGCACCAAGTGTCAGCTTGAGGTGGGATAGGATGGAGCTATGGCCGTGAGGGAGCTCCATCCATACGTGCATTGTTTACAGCTCCCTCATGTGT
This sequence comes from Nanorana parkeri, assembly GCF_000935625.1. NCBI lineage: Eukaryota > Metazoa > Chordata > Amphibia > Anura > Dicroglossidae > Nanorana > Nanorana parkeri. Next base: position 256,589 of record NW_017306809.1, read on the forward strand.
CCTGTATAGATGCCTGGACCAGAGGGACGTCACATTCTGGCTCCCGGTACCTTCACAGGATGCGTAAGGGAGCTGTACAAGCATGAACATATGGATGGAGCTCTGTCACAGCACAGCAGCCAACATTGGACCCCAGGCTGAAGATCCACTCCAGTTGTCGTAAGGTAGGGAGACTTACGACAAAAAAGCCTTAAAAAAAAGGTTTAAGTACGTCAATGTTTTTGAGGGCCTGTTCACACTAGTACAGTGCATTAAAGGAGATTTCCACTCAGCCTCATAATCTGAGCCGACCTGTGACAATTAAACTGTCACAGGTCGGCTTAGTAGATCGGGAAGTGAGCGAACACATACCGTCGCTCGCTCACTTCTCGATCTATCCGTGCAGAGAGCCGTGACTGTCACTCACGGTTCCCTGCAGGGATCCCCTCGCCCCTCCCCTGTCCGATCCTCCAGCACTGACTGGCAGAATGGATTAGGGAGGGGGCGGGTACAGCTGGCTCTGCCTCTAAATAGGCAGAGCCAGCTGTCACTCACGCAGCTGGGTGGATCTAGACAGCATTGTCGGAATCCTTTCCGGCGTCTCAGTATACCGTGAGCTGTAGCTCGCAGTATACTGAGCTTTGGGTGACGGGAGGGCGCTAGTTTGTGTCCTCCCGTTACCCTTAGAAGAACTATGGGGAAAAGCCCTGACCCCATAGTTCTCCTTTAATCGCACAGTAATAGGTTTACCTATTAAGTGCGTTACTGCAGGGGTCCATGAACGCACAATTTATTAGATATCCTCCGGGGAATCATTCTTTTGTGCATTAATCGCACAGTCCTGCGCGATTAACACACTGTACCACGCAATCACACCTACTACATGTTCTGGTGGTATGTTGCATTGCCATTTATTTGACTGGTACCCCAAATGCACCTCCCACCCCAGTTTGATCGCCCACAATGGAACACATGGTACCGCAATGCCGTGCGTTCTATTGCAGTGCGACTTGGGTCGGGACTTAATGACCAAGGACAAATACTGGGTCCTGAGGTTACACAGGCTGAGAACCACTGGTCTAATGCATTTATATATGCATATGAGTGTTTTACTGATTGGTATTTTGTCTGCTGTTGGTTAAAGTCTATTTCAACTTTTGCAGTCAAATATGTGTTCCCATAACCATGCATACCTAAACATATTTCTTACCTTTTAGATATTTCTACAGACTCTCTTTAACATACAATGCTTCTAGATCTTTAATCCTTTGTTAGGACAGAGAGTGTTCACATCTAGTTTACAAGTGATAATGAGATTTGCATACACGATGTGATATACATAAGTGGAAAAGCTAGGTAGGATTCTTAAGCAAGTAAAAAGCACTTCAAAATGGAAGCAGCAATGTTTAAATATTTTATTATGTACATGGGAAGATGTAACAAATATAAAGTATGTGCTACAAAAGTGGAAATACACTCTAAATGCATCCTAATTCAGTATGATGTTCCTACCACAGAAAAAGCTTCCTAGTACATTCTCATTCTTGATGCTTGACAGACCATTGTATCCAGTAACATGGTACGATGAAATATGCAAAGTCGCCATCACAAAGTCTAGTTAACATAGCTATGTGATAAGAGGACCCATCCCAGGAGGAGCAGCTGTGGCAGACATGCCCTGTTACAGCAGAGAAGACTGTTTAATGCATACATGCTTATTCAATTATTAGGCCATTGAAAAGTAATCTAGCATTATTTTATTATTTTAAAAAATTGTTATTATAGAATATTAGATTGGGTTATGAGTTATGACTGGGCAGGAAGTTCTGAAGTCTCAGGAAGTTTTTATTGTAGTGTAAGGAGACTAGTGGTGTTACTATCCTTTTTAATATGATTAGTTATATAATGATCTTTTGAAAGAGTTATGCCATCCCAGGTTGGCCAATTAAGAAAAAGGGAAGATGTCGGCACAGGGGGGGGAGCTCATGGATGTTGCATGACTAGAGGGGAGGTGAGTATAGATGACATCTGGTCCTTAAGTTTTGGCCTGGAAATAACAGTAATTTTAAGTGACACTAAACTCAGCAGTTAGATCTTTAAGATGCATTCAAGTACCATAACCATTAACAGAAAAGTAGCTTATTTGTGTATCACTCGGCTGTAGATCCTCAAATCATCTCTGAATTGGTGCTGACACTGTCCTTCCTTCTGGAGGGTGGCTACTTTTGTTCCTCATGGTCCCTGTGTCTGTTGTAAAGTAGCCACAGCTCCAAGCTCGCTCCCGTGATGGACTATAACTTCAATACAAATTAGCTAACTAAACATGAGATTGTAGCTCATGAAGTGAGCTTGGAGCAGTGGCTACTTTACAACACACAGGGACCATGGAGAACACAAAAGTAGCCACCCTCCAGAAGGAAGGACAGTGTCAGCACCAATTCAGAGATGATTGAGGATCTACAGCCGAGTGATACACAAATAAGATACATTTTTGTTAATAGGGGACTTGAATGTATTTTTAAAATCTAACTCCTGAGTTTAGTGTCACTATGTGGACATGAGCAACTTTTAGGAGCTTGTGTTACATTCCCACCTTTCTCTTGTTTAAAGTGATGTCATGACAGAAATACAGGGATTGCTGCTGCTGATCTGTTTTCGAAAAAAGACAAGTTGCCTGGCTATCTGGCCTTACCTTTCAGGGCAGGACAGGAACGAGCATGCTGTAAATGTGTTGAAATTCCTTCTCTCTATACTAGTTCCAGGTCAATCACTTAGAAAGTATCAAAGTCCGAGAATCTACATGATAGTCACAGAAGTAACATTCTCAATAGAAGAACCCGGCAATGGTAACAGGGCCAGATTTACTCTCCCTGCCGCCCCAAGGCCGGGTTCCGCAATGCACCCCCCTCTCCACCAAATTCAACAGAGAATGGCAACTGGATGGCAGGGGCCGCAGGGTTAGTTTTGATTTTTTTTATTGTTTCTTTATTTTTTTAAACTTTTTATCAATTTTTTACATTTTTAGCTTATCGTTTACTTTTTAATTTTTTATCATTTTTTTTATCTTATTGTTTATTTATTTTCTATAATTATTTTCTTATTATTTTTTACTTTTTAATCACCTTTTTATTTTTTTCATTTAAT
>NW_017306809.1:260088-296895 GCF_000935625.1 Nanorana parkeri
TAATTATCATTTCTTTTAATTTTTTTAATTTTTATAAAAATATTTTTTCACTTACCTTTATTGCTATCACACAGGAGCTAGCTAACAAGCCCGTGTGTGATAGCCTTTGGAGGTGACAGGTTCTCTTTATTTAACATGTCACCTCCAATACAGGAGTTCCAGCACAGCACTGTACAAGTAATTTGCGGCGATCACTTGTAAAGCGGCTTCCCCCACACTACATTTAGTGCGGCCTTCCCAAAGGGGGACTAAATGTAGAAAGCAACTTACCGCCCGGCGCCTGGAACTATATGTTCTGGGCGTCGGGGGATTCCACCCAGCTGCCGCACCTCTGCTTGAAGGAAGAAGATCCAGAATCTCCCCAAAACCTGTAAAAGGTCAGCAGCTTCCAACAAGGCAGGACAGGCAAAAAAAGAAGAACATGGAAAAAGATGAAGAGGAAAGTTCTGAAGAGGAAGACAGTCCTGCCAAAATGGGCAAGGAAGAAAACCCTCCCAGGAATGTGTGAAGTGCACCCCAGTTTGTGTATTGTCTCCAGTATGTATTTAATTGCCAGACCCATCCCCCTCCTATGCCTCACTGCCTGCCACATACCTTGGATTATCCAGATGTCTGTCCATAGAAGAAATCCATCTAATGTCTGTATCTGGTCCAGTGTCTTCTATCCTGTCAAATAAAAACTTCCTGTAGAAAGAAGAAGAAAAAAAAAAGTTCTTGCTCGTTGCTGGTGTCACCATCTCCTGCAACAGTGCTGCCATCTAGGGGAACCAAGGCACATTACCCCTAAGAGATCCCTGCATGCTGTGTGTGTGGGGAAGGGAGGGGGTGGAGACTACTCTCCTCTCTAGGCAGCCGGAACTAAAACTTAATGATCGGCTGCCGCAGCTCTCTGTGTTCTTCCGCGGCAGCCGAAATAGAAAAAATAGTCCCCCCTCTCCTGCTGCCAGTTGAGCAGGGGGATAAGGGACAAAGGGGACTTAAGTAAAAAATCGCTGTAGTGGGCGTCTGGCACTGGGACCTGCTGCTGTACAGGAGAGCCAGCTCTACCTCCCTCCCCTTATGGAGCACGTGCCACCCTTCTACTCCCTGCCACCCCAAGGCCTGGCCTCGGTGGCCTTGTGGGGAATCCGGCCCTGAATGGTAACATGTATAATTCTAACATAACAGGTGTACTTTCCTGATAGAACTACTGTATGTTCCTGGTGAATGACTGAGAAGCAAGCATTATTCAGGCAAGGGTCACCCAAATACAGAGATGTAGTTTTCATTCAGCAGGAGCATATTTCATTATCATCATTTTCTCGTTTAACAACATGGGCCCTGAGGAGCTGTTTATATCCATATAGCCTAAAATAAAATTACACAACACTGGTGAGAGCCGATTGCTGTGGATTGCAGTTATTCTACTAAAATGAAGCAAACATTTAGCTTTTGCAGGCATTTCAAAGTTTCTCTATTTGTTTACACTCCCCATCTGCTTGGCGGACTCGAGCTCTCCTCTCTCGGGAACCCTCCTGACGTTGTAAATTGATCTAAATGAATAATTTATATTTGTCAGACTGACCAAACTCCTGCTGACACTGAACACAGTCTACTGAAATACCTGCATATTATTACCCACTTACATGTTTAACGGAGAAACAAACACCCAGGAGAACTGAACAGTAATGTCTTAATCTGCAGCATTGAAGACTTTGTTAGCGGTGTCAATTGGGCTGAAAATAATTAAATAAAAAGCTTAACAACCATATCAAGTTGAGAGATGGGCATCAGTAGCTTTAATATCCAGGCTGTGAATAGAATAATGGTATCCCTGATAGAATAAACTAAAGGGAAGTGCACAATACTGTGATGGGAGGTAAGCATGCATTCACTATTGAACAATCAGTTCTCAATAGGTTTCTTTTTAACCATTTAGGCCCTAGAGCCATCTTTTCATGTGTTTCTTAATTTAGCAATAACTTTATTTTATTTATTACTAGGAAAATGTTGCCTATTCCAGAATAGGATAACGTGAAGAAACTTTGGATTTTCTCACAAACGTTTGTGACAGCAAACAAAAGCATATTTTTAAATGCAGTTTTGCAGGAGGGATAGATTTACTGTGAGTGGGGAGAGAATGCATGTTACAAGAAGGGATGCGCTGTTAGTTGGGTGTAAATGGAAGTTGCCTTTTGGGATGCACTGTGGACGGGGGTAAGGATGCACTGTACTACTGTTGCCAGGACCAACACTGTACAAGAAGGAGATGAATACACGTTGTGTGTTGGGATGCTGTGTAATGGAAGGGATGAGGTGGCCAGGGAGGGATTTACTGTAATGGTGGTATGGGATGCTGGAATGCAGGTTGGCAAAAGGGATGTACTGATACAGATGGTGATTTCAGCTTGCTGGTAGAGATGAAGTATAAGCATGGGGTAAAAGAGAGTAGGATGTTGGAAAGGAGTGTACTGTGACTAATGCAGGCTGGCAGAGTGGGATGTGCCAGGATGGCGGGAGTAAAATGGCTGGAGAGTTATGTACTTTGAAAGTAGGTGAAAACAGGGTAGCGGGGGAAGGGGGGGATTGCGCTGTGATGGTGGGGGTGAGGAGGCCAGAGAGGTATGCACTAAGTGAGTGAATGCAGGCTGACGAGGTGGGGTGCATTGTGATTGTGGGGATGAGGTGGCTAGAGAGGTATGTACTATGAAAGTGGGTGAATGCAGGTTGACTGGAGATATATGCTGTGATTGGAGATGGTAAACACGCGTGGTGTGTGTGTATGACTGGCTGGAGAGGGATGTAGAGGGTGGAAGGGAGGAGGTGAGGTGACTTCAGTGCGCTCCTAATCCAGCACCCAATCCAGCTCTCATTCCATCCTGCCTTACTATTCACACATGCAGACGCACTGTGGTCAGTGTTATGCTCACTGCTCCCTCAAAGCTCCAAACCTTCTCCATAATGTCCTGACCACATCCCCACCCACCTCTACACTTTTCTAGCCTCTCATAAAGCGTGGACCTAGCTGTAGTGTAAGACATTGTGAGAGATGACAGGTAGGCACAAATACCAGTAGAAGCTGCTGATCAGAAGAGGCAGCAATATACTGTGTTTTTAAAAGTAAGAAAATATTTTGGAGTATAACAAAACCTTTTTATTTATTTCACAATGCTTGTTCTGAGTACAAGATGTGATGCTGTTGCCTTTAGCTCGCCTTTAAAATAAGTAACACAGCTGTAAAGAAGTATATTAAGATAATATTGATTTTATTTGAGTATTATTTTGTAAAACCCCAATAACCTAAATACTGTTTGCAGACAACCAGTGGGCAAGATACATAAATCTGTACTTTATTACCAGTTTAAATGTTATCTAGCTACACCTTTGGGTGGGATAGATGCACATCAGGGCAAATATTAAATGCTGCTGTTATATATGTGCCAGGAGATTGGTTAGCTCATTGATGTCAGTATTATCATTGGGTCTCTAAGGGTCAGTTTGATGTAGAGATGCATCAGCCTGAGAATGAAAGAACCCTACACACTTCAAGGCAGAGGGAAACCTGCCGAGTTGGAGCTCAGTTGATAAAAAGTCTGGCCTGAGCCAGCTTAACCTAGATCTCTTAGATGCATTGTAAATAGCCAGACCGCACTACAGGTTATGATCAGTCCAGGTTATTATGAGTTCACCAAAACCTATCCAGTTTTAGCAGTAGAAAATCATAGTATTAAGACTTTTGTGATATGACAATAATTCAAGCTCCCTTCCACTCCTTTTCACACATTGTCAGAAAAGTCTCAATCCCCAGTATGGATGACCATCTACAAGTGCAATGCTGCTGAATCATAGCCCATTGCACTGGATATACAGTATGTGCCCACAAGAGGGAACAACTGAGTTTAATGGAGAAGCGTGAGGTCATTACAGGGCAAATGTTTTGGGGACCATCTCCTCACCCTGCTTTCTCCAACCAATTGGTAAGCAGTTAGTTAAAAAGCATAGGAAAACTATCAGCTCAGGATGAAAGTAATAATTAGATTTACATTTTAGCTAGCTTTATATAATTTAATTGGCATCTTACATCCCTCACCTAAAGCAGCCAGAGCATTAAAAAGTTATTACATATGTCTACTGATACTTATTTTTTCATGGTCTCTTGGGAACCTAAGCTAAACTCACTTCGGAGACTAAGCCAGAGGTCACCCTTGTAGAATAACAGACAATATGGCAGAAGGTTACATAGTTACATAGTTAGTCAGGTTGAAAAAAGACACAAGTCCATCGCGTTCAACCTATAAGTCCATCGAGTTCAACCTATAGATTTCTAAAAGCACTTTGATTAAAATAAAGAACGTATAGTATTATTTGCAGATTGTACATAACTCCAGTTAGTCAAAATAAAAATGGGTATACATTTCCCCATATTATATTTTGAAATGTATTGGGATATCAGTTTATTCTTTCATTGTTGGTGAATAGTGATGGGCCGAACAGGCCAGAGTTTGGCTCGAATCTGAACTTTAGAACTCCCAAAAAGTTTGAATTCGAACTCAATGCAAGTCAATGGGGGTAGAACTTTCAAAAACAATTGACCTCTTTAAGAGGGCTTATATGCAAGTTATTGGCCATAAAAAGTGTATGGGGATTTGGGTACTGCCCTGGGGGACAGAAATCAATGGAAAAAAAAACTTTTAAAAAATACAGTTTTTAAAGGAGCAATTGTTTTAACATCACTTAAAGGGCAACAATAAAAATGAAAAATTCCTTTAAATATCGTGCCTGGGGTGTCCCCTTAACCTGCCTATAAAGTGGCGCGTCTATACGATGTATAGAACCTGTTGCAGCAAAACTGACATTTCTAATGAAAAAAATTAAAACATTTTTTCATTCTTAAAGCGTGCAGTTCCCCCTCCCAAACTATACCAGACACTTTATTTTTTTTTAAAAGCATGGGGTTCCCCCTAGAAGTCATACAAGACCCTCAAGGTTGGTAGGAATATTTAATAGGAACACCATGTATAAAAAACAAAAAAAAGTGTGGGGGGTTCCCCCTCAAAGTCATACCAGGCCCTTATGGTCTGGTAGGGATTTTAAGGAGGAACCCCACCCCCACCCCCAAAACTGCGGGGGGAAAAACGTGGGGTCCTCCCTAAAATTCCCAACCAGACCCTTGATAAGAGCATAGGCCTGGCAGGGCCAGAAAGGGGAGGCACTGGGAGGGTGCTTTTCCAGGGTCGCCCCTGGAAAAGCACCTTGTCCCCGTGCCGATGATGAGGATTGTGGGGGTCTGCAGATGGGGGGGGGGCTTATTCACATCAGGGGACCCCTTTAATAAAGGGACACCAAGCTGTTGCCCCCCCCTTGTGAATGAGTAAAGGGTATTTGTACCCCTACCCATTGTAAATAAAAAGTCCAGACTTTTGAAAAAATCCTTTAATTAGAAAAAAACAACAAAAGACATATTTTGACAAGTCTTTTATTTTAAAAAAACGTCCAGCGTTGTCTACGACGACGATGACGACTCGACAAAATAAAAAATAAAACAATAAAAAAATTAATAGAAATATTTTTTTTTAAAACAGACGACCACCGCCCCACCGCCCCACCGCAGATGCCGGTAACATATAAACATTTGGGCGGAGCGGGCAGTGACAGCTAGCTCCGCCCTACTGTTTACAGTTGTAACAGGGTGAGCCATGATTGGGCAGAGTCATCATGGCTTTGCCCAATCATGGCTCTCACTGTTCTCTGTACCCTGATTGGGCAAAGTCTTGCACCTGAACCTGTGCTCAGGCACAAGCCTTTAGCCAATTAGGGCTTCACAAGGCGCACTGCCTTGAGGGGCATTCAGTGGTCGAACAGACCGCCGAATGCCCTTATAGTTTGTGTGTTTGGCAAACACACAAACTACCGTTGACTCGAACATCGAGCCCAACCCTATTGGTGAACCTGCCACTCTACACAATTTCTTGGGGTTTCCCTTGAGTCAACTAGTGCTGACCATATGTGTTAAAATCTGATTGTACAATCTTCTTTAGATCTAACAGCTATGCAGTACAAGGGTCTGCCTGAGCGAATACAGATTGATTAGCTTGTTTTGCTAAATCCTCACATTGCTTAGTTAAAGTGGTACTATGAGCAAAATAAAAAAGTACATAAGTGATGTAGTCAGCCAATATCATTAACACATCAATATTTGCCTTTTTGGTCTATGGGCTAAAATAAAGAAAATATACTCACCTGATCCTTAGTCCTTCAGAGGTGAGTTGGCTTTAAATACACCTGTTGCAAATATAAGGAGACCTTTCCCCACCCACTCACATCTCCATGATAATGGGTGAAATACCTTAGAATGGTGACAGTGAACTGAAGAGTTAAACCTTAAAAATGCATTCAAGCACCCTAACTGTTAATTAAAATGTATCTTATTTGTGTATCACTACATTTGTTCCCCATGGTTCCTGTGTGCATTGTAAAGTAGCCACCGCTCTAATTTTTCTTTCTTTTTTTTTTTTTCTCTATTCTGACATGACTCCGTGTCAGAATAAAGAAAAAAGACACAGCAGGGTTTTTCTCCTTGGCGGCCGGGAGCAGGAGACTCCCGGGGCGCCAGGGAGAGTTAGATGTTTGGAGATCAGTGTCCCTGGTTAGCAACCAGGGACGCTGATCTCTCTGAAAGTGGCCGGAGCCAGCCGTAAGATCACGGCTGGCTCCGCCCAGCTGTCAGAAGCAGGCTGTCGGCCGGCCAATGGCCGGCCGCTCGGCCGGCTTCGGCTTTCAGCACGGCTCAGCGCTCGACTGAGCTGCTCGGCCGTGATCGGGAGCTGTACGGGCTATTGTGAATAGCCCGTACAGCACCCCCTCGGTTCTCCTGAACCGAAGGGGTCCTGGGGCCGAAGCCAGCCGAAGGATCGGCCGAAGCTACGGCCAGATCCTTCGGTAGCTTTGTGAATAGACCCCTAAGAGTATGTGGGGTCCTGAGGACACGAGTCAGGGAAATTGCATTCAGTATTGGGCTTTGGTTGTCCTATGGTGAAACATTTTAATACATACTCTTGTTTAACCCAAAAGAACTTTATGTTATAAAACAACAAGTCCCAGCATGCCTTGTCAGTGAGACAAGGCACAAGTTACCTCATGCTGTAACTTGTTCCACAGTAGTTTCTGATTTACTATTATTTGTCTGCTGCTACTACTACTACAAAACAGTATTTGTCAATATTTTTACACGCTAGTTCTTGCTCTATAAGCCAAAATGTCTAAACCATCAAGTTATATATTTATAAAAGGAGTGCCATACGAAAAATGTCTGGTTCACTGTAGGAACTAATCCTTGTTTTTTATGGACTGCAAAAATGACAGTAAGCTGATGATGCTGACTGATGATACTGTCCACATGTAACCATAGATGGAATGATTAATTATGTGTAGTCAGGAAGAGATAATTGCCCCTGGACGCAGACAGATTGTGTCAGGGGCAATCATCTTTTCCTAAATGCAGGTAATTGTTCCATCTGTGATTACATGTGGACAGATGTGGTCACTGTAAAGCTGGCCATACACCTTACAATTATCTGCAGATTTTCTGTGGTCAGATGGAAAAAGGGCAACAGATTGGCTCAGGTGGAGATTATTCCATCCACACAGATAAGTGTAGATGGAGGAATCTTAACTGTGTGCATGGAGTAATCTCCACCTGGGCCAATCTGTTGCACTTTTTCCATCTGACCACAGAAAATCTGCAGATAATTGTAAGGTGTATGGGCACCTTTAGCCTGTCATTCTCTTGAACTGGCAGAGCAGCTGTATGGACTCTCCGGTAGTTCCTGCTGCAAGCATATATAGGTTCTTGCCACAAGAATTTGCAGCCACAGCTAATAGTCCCGAGTGCATGTGGCCTACAAATTATAACACCAAGGACACGAAAGCTTGCCAAAATCAGTGGCCCTGTCAGCAGCCTCATGTCTGACATCCTTCAATGCCAAATCAAAGGAGCCGGGTGGACAAATGTCAGCTGGACAGTAACTGCAGCCATTCATCTGTAGCCACTGTCTGCGTATTCTAACAGCAGCATGTGTTCAATACAATACACGGGCCCTGTGAGGGAAATCCTCCTATCTAAACTTTTTAGCGTGGATGCAAAGATATTTGAGAAAGGAAACCATTTATTGAAAGCTCTCCTAAATTGGTCCTCGCGTTATACAATACATCAAACCTCTTAAATTCAAATAAATCTAGTAACAAATGTTTAAGTAACAATATTGCAGAACCGGCCAAACATTTCCATTGCTTCACAAAGGCCTTCAGAGAACAGCATTGAACTAAGTTGACTGTCAGGTCAACATTTTTTTTTGATAAAACACAAAGCATAGATGTATTTGTGTATTTAGAGTTCCACCTTAAAAAAGTTAAAGAGCAATGTGCAATGTATATTACTCATAACAGTCAGTCAATAATCATCTTCCTGATGGAGAAATGTGAAATCATTTACTGCACTTTGCATATGATCATTGATGTTCACACTACATCAGTAAATAAGTAGCTGTCTTCACATGGCTTTCTAGACAGGCAAATTTTGATCATTATTTTTCCTTATCTTTCTTTTAGTGTTTTTACTGGGAAATGCTTATATAGGGAAAACAGCAACAACAAACAAACAAACAATAGTTCCTCACACAAAGCTTTTCAGTATTTTTATTCTCTTGAACAACAGGCATTACCCGCATGCTTATTTTTTTTTATCTTCTCAGGCAGTTTTATAGGTATTACTTTTTCACTTTTTACATGCATACCATGAATATTTCACAAAATACTCAAACATTATTTGTACTGGGGAAAAAAATAAAAATAAATCTACATCTAGTGTAAGCCTGTCTCTCTCTCTGAATTTTCGTATTTGTTTTTTTTGTAATCTATAATTAAACCATGTTTTAAAATGACAATTATGGCATCTACAGTGATTCTTCATAATTGGAAGCCAGCAATGAATTACAATGTAAGGGACAGCTGCATCTTTTTAAACAAGTGTAATGCAGCAAATAAAAAAAAATGAAAAAATAAAATATATATATATATATATATGCAGGGCTTGAAAGATTTGACGTTGTCTCACCAGTCAGTCAAAAATTTCACCAGTCAGCATGACCGGACTATATTTTTTGGGACAGATAGAGCTTTCTTTTGAGACCCCACGGGGGGTTATTTTTTTTTACTATATAATGAAAAAAGTACCATAAATGCAAAAAAAAAAAAGTTTCCCTACGTTATGTTATAAAACATTTATTCTTACCCATATTTTTAGTAACACATAAAAGTCGGGGTCATGTCGGGTAAATAGACACCAAACATAGACACCAAAGCCTTAAAATTGCGTGCGCCCGCAAAATCGCAAAAAAACGCCCATTGGCGACGATTAAAATGCTTTTACTGCTCATCAGTTTAGTGTTATCAGTGATTAATGGCTCTAAAATTATTGCTCTCACTCCGACGTTTACGGCGATATGTAACATGTGCGGCACAATAGGCACAATCGTTGTTTTCGCACGTAGGCGCGCCGGACGCATATCTGCGTGTGTATGTGGGGGGCGGGGACTTAAAAAAATGTTTTCTTTTTAAAAATTTTTTATGCTTCTTTATTTTTTATGATTCTTTAATTTTTGTATTACTTTTTTTTTTTTAAACACAACTTTATTGCTATTACATGGGGGGCTAGGAAGCCCCCTATGGGATAGCCAATTTACATGGCAGGTCCTCTTTATGGAGACATCAGGGGTCTCCAAGACCCCTAATGTCACCTAGGGACCCCCAGAGAAGCTGATGAAGCAGAGATCTGCTTCACACGCTTCTCTGGCTGGAAAGTGACACTGAATGCAGGAAGTGATGTAATATACATCACTTCCTGCATTCGGGGACTGAAAGGAGATCAAAGGGAGTTCGTATACTGAACTCCCGTGATCTCTTGTCACAGAGCCGTGCCGGTCCCGGCCGCATCGGGCACAGCGGATCTCGGGACCGGCAACGGCAGTGACAGCTGCTAATACAAGCAATCGAGCATCTCTCTAGAGACACTCGATCGCTTGACTGTGTTAAGCTCCCGGCAGGCCGTGTAATTACAACGGCTGGCCGGGATGCTGCTCGTCGGGCTCCACCGTCCTCTCGTCACAGACGAGTGGACGAGTGGATTTTTCAAGCCCTGTATATATGTGTATATATATATACACCGACACTAAGGAGGCGAAGGATTAAGCAAAACTTCGGCTGCAGAAACCCTTTTGGTTTGGCCAAATTGAATGGCTGCTGTACGTGCTATTGTCAATAGCGCGTACAGTAGCCGAAGTAAACAACTGAAGGGAGCCCAGCCGGACGAACATAAACGAAGCAGAGAAAAATAGTTAAAAGATAGCATTAAAAAAAAAAGTGTGTAGTCCGCTCCCCAAATCATACCAGGCCCTTTAGCCCCCTAAAATCGCATACCAGACCCTTAATCTGAGTAGCGGCCTGGCAGAGCAGGAAGGGGGGATGAGCACGAGTCCCCCTCCTGCACCATACCAGGCCACATTACCTCAACATTGGGAGGGTGCTTTGCCTGGGGGGGGGGGGACCCCCTGACAAAGCACCTTGTCCCCATGTCGATGAGGACAAGGGCCTCTTCCCCACAACTCTTGGCAGTGGTTGTGGGGGTCTGCAGGCAGGGGGTCTTATCTATGTCTGGGACCCCCTTAATAAACACACAACACCATAGAAAAAGTCATTTATTTGAGTGAGTCCTTTTTTTGAGGGTTTACATTAACATTTTTCATTCTGCTTTATTACCTCTGATATAGTGAACAGAATGACCGAACCGATTGAAGTGCTTAACATTCGCCAATTCAGTCCCTGCTGTTTCACCCTTTGGAGAATAGGGGTGAACAGCAGGGATTGAATTGCCGAACATTCGCTTTGCCGATCCAGATGCTGCATTGGCTGAGGCGAACAAACTCTTCCCTTCGGTTCGGCCGAACGAGTTGTGGCTGTCCGGCCGAGCCGGAGGGAGGTGAAGTGAGCTGAATGCAGCCGATGTACCACTAAAAATACCCATACACGGCTGCAGTGAATATCTGAAAAGGCTTTGGCTCCCTTTGGTTTGGCCTTCTGCAGCTTAGTGAATAACCCCCATATGTTTTTGCATCTTGGCTCTCAGACTTAGGTTTATTCTGTTTGACTAATTATTGGCTTTTGGGAGAATCATGGCAGTGATTCCTATTAGCAATCATCCATAAGTAATTATCCACAGGTGTGCTGACATCTTTACATATCTCTCATTCAATGAAACTTTATACATACGAGAAATCATTTTAAAGCTTTATAATTAATGATAAACCACCTAATTTTCTATGTGGTATTATACCCATTTGTTAATAAGCAGGAAAAATAATAGCAAAAAAAGTTTTGTGAAAAAAATGTGTCCTCTGAGTCCAGGTTAACTACTGTATATACACTATGAGGACTATAGAAAAGGCTAATGCCTGTCTCTGCTTTGTAGAGACTATACATTTGCATAAAGTGGGTGCCAAGTGGTGGGTGCGCTTTTAATCTATTTAAAAGATCACCACCAGTCTTAAAACATTGCAGTTTATCACCACAGCTATTAGTTGTATAGCACTATTTGCAAGTATCTCGCTATAGATGGAACAACCATATCTGTAGGTGATATTCAACAGGCTGTCTGTAACTGGACTTTAAGTTTTGTAAAGTCTTCTGGGAAATTGAATGAGCCAATTACAGAAAAGGAAGGGAGGGTGAGGATTCTGGGACATCTTGTCTACAAAACACATACTGTTGCCATGGTTTCAAGAAAACGAAATCTGAAATATTTAGGTAATTATATGAATGATAGCTGGCTGCAGACCAAAATAAAAAGGTAATTTTTTAATAGCATGAAATTACAAATTGGCATGCGCAGTAATTATGATACATAATTTTTTTTTTTACAAAGCTTGTTTTTTTTTTTTTATTCTCTCAGACGATATGCATTGATTTTTAAAAATGTCAGTAAGCATATTTCTCTGCCCTCTTGCAACCTTGTCATCATGATACACTTAGGTATAGGAGGGTATGTGTGCAATCAGATGGGCTGGAGCTGTACACTGGTCACTGTGGAATTTAGTACATTAACATTTTTTGGAGGTAGAGAGGCTGTATTGTACTAGTTATTTTCTCAGTGATACCTCCAGATATCACATTTGTACACAGAGCCAGCAGATTGCATAAATAATGTATCATGATAATACTGGCTTTAGTTTTTTGCCCATTTGTCAGAAAACAGCCAGATATACAGTCTACACAGATGCAATTGACAAAGTAGTATATGAAAGGATCCATAAGGATCTTGCATTCTCTGGCTGATGCTGATCCCTTCTGTCTATCCTAGTCTGTGTCCCCGGCCTCACTCTCACCTTAGTTTCTTGTGTATGTCTCTGCTCGGATCCAACTCACTCTCTTATCTGTCTCCACTTTTGGGGTTTCTACCCAGCTGTATCACTTTCTCTCGGAACTTCTTGTTCGACAAGTGCCTGCGGCTGTTCATATATGTGCATTGTTAGCTAGCAATGTTGGTATACTAAATGACAATTTGGATCTCCAATTACCTTATACTGCATTTAGTTCAGCCCGTCTCTGTGTTTTCAAGTTCTTTGAACCTACACTGGCAAACGTCTGTCCCAGCTTTTGTGGCATGTTTGCTTCTGCTGCGCCTGCTGTATATTTCTTTTGATGAGGACAAGTCAGATCCTGCTCTTATTTTTGGGTCACCTGTTTCTAAGTATCTAATCACCTCCTCTCTTATAACACCATTGATTTCTTCCTGGGTTCTGTCTTCAGCCCTAGTGTTAGCTAGCCTTTAGAATCCTTGTACTCAGTGTCTGTCTACCTGGAAAAGCTAACCCATACCCAAGACCATTTTCCTTCACCAAAAAAACACATCCTGTCCCCCCCCCCCCCCCCATCCACACATCCTCTTTTGTGTACATTTGTATGTCTGCTTTGCTTTGGTCTGTCTAACTATTCTCTCTGACTCATTATCCTCAGCTACCCTTTTGTGTTGTTAGTTTCTGTCCTTTATTCTCTCTTTTCTTGTCCCAGAACTAGTGAAATGCATTTTTTTGCCAACCTTAGCAGTCGTCTGCAGGTCAGTTCAATACATACTGTGAGAAAATCAGGGTTATCAAACTTAGAGTGGGTTCCAAGGTAAATAGAAGGAAGGTAGTATGTACTCCGGGAACCCACTGTTGGCTTAAATGATTTTAAAATAGTATGTGTCAGATGAATGTATCTGTATATACCACCAGAGGAAAAGATGGCTACATTGCTCCTGGGCCATTAATTATAATGATATACTTTTTTTTAGCATTTCCATTTTAGCCACTTATAACACATTTCCTGTGTCTTTCTAATCAGAAACCACAGCAACTACCTGCCATAACGTTTCACACAACTTCCAAATGCAGTACATTAGCAAAGATACTGTATATGCCACCTGCTAATCAGCATAAGTTCAATTATGACTTGTTGAGCCCACAATAGTCTGCATCTCATTTTTTTGTTCTTTAATATTGTGGCACCAGAGGTCAACTAACTGGATGGATTTAGCTTTGAATTCGGAGAGTGCAGCAGAGGATGCAGGACTTCCCCTTTGGCCATAATTCCACTAATTGATATGTTTTCTTTAATTTATCAAATTAAATATTTTGGTAGAATTCCAATTTAGACAGTGTCGTACTATATACGCATTGGCAGTCAATGGGATGCCTCTCGAAAATAATGAACTACAAACAGCCGAAAATTGCATATGTTCTTGCTGGGCTGACAAATAATTAGCAGAGCAAATCCCGATGAAACTATCTCGTGGGCTGTTTGTGGCAGAAGTCCAAAATTCTTGCTTGGAGGATGAAAACAGTTGTCACACTTGTCAAGCTGTGAGTGTGTTAGCAATAAAACTAACAGACAGATCCTTCAGGTATGAGGTGCCCAAGAGAGGACTAGAGCAACGCCCACACCTGCAGGTGCTGAAAGAGATGGATGTAGGTGTGAATAATTACATGCTTCTAAATCAGCAAATGCCGGAGGTACAGCCACCACCTGGATGGAAATCCTAAACAGTGTTCTGGATACTGACTGGGGCTAAATATTATCAGGCTTACACTGTATGTTAGATTTTTTTCATTTCCATAAAATTTTATTGAATGTTGAGCAGGATCACAACTCATACTATTCTTTCTCAGAATTCAAAGTGCTCTGTGGGTGGAGGAGGCAGATCCTGTCATTCATCCATCCCTTCTGTATTCACAGAATTCTTTGCATTCTGGGAAAAAATACTACGCATTCTGTGAGTTGTAATGAAGACTAGGGATGAGCTCAGATTTAAACCAAACCTGGTCACTTGCAGGCTGGGAATCAAGTTGACATATACATTATTCAATTTTAGGGCCCACTTACATTTATGTGGTGCGTTAATGTGCCCAAAATGACCCTTTTTTTCTGTAAGGCATGGCAACACACTAACATGCATTAAAGCATGGTGCAATGCAGGGCCTTAGGGGGTTATTCTCTAAAGAGCCAAAGGATCCAGCCTTAGCTTCTGCCAAATTGAACGGCTGCAGTGCGGGCTATTCACAATAGCCTGTACAGCAGCCGAAGGTAGCCGAGTAGCTCAGCCGAAGGCATGCTGAGACTGAGACAAAGTGACAGCCGAAATGTGGAGAAAGGTTGGTCGAAGGGCCAACCGATCTCCATGCAAATAACAGCTGGGCGGAGCCAGCCGTGATCTCACCTGCCTCCCGGCTTCCTGATTGGCGGGGAAGCCGGCTTTCCAGCTAATCAGTATGGAGCTGGCATGGAGGTTATTCCCAGCCAATCAGCAAGGAGCCAGCTGTTCAGCCGGCTCGTTGCTGATTGGCCAGAATGCTGGCTTCCCAGCCAATCGGCAAGGAGCCGGCTGTTCGGCCGCCTCGATGCTGATTGCCTGGGAAGCCGGCTTCTCAGCCAATCAGCATGGAGCAGGTTTCCCGGCCAATCAGGAAGCTGGGAGGCGGGTCAATACTCGCCACCCAGCTTCCTGATTGCCCGGAAAGTCGGCTCCATGTTCACCTACAGCACTGCCGGTCAGAGTAAATCTTCCTCTGAGCGGAAGTTCTGGTATCGGGGAAGGTATCGGAGCATTTGGGCGAGTACAAGTACTCGCCCAAATACTTGTTATCGGCACCAATACCGATACTAGTAGATATGGGGTCATAAGAACAGGAAATGAGCGGACATCTCCCGAGTGGGGATACAGATGTCCTTTTTCTATCTCCCTGTATTGTATGGTCTGCAGGACAAAGAATACGGGAAAATCTTCCCAATGGAGACACCTGACAGAGATTGCAACACTTCCCTATTCCCTCCAATAGTTATAAAAAAAGTTTTGGCAGCTGAAATTGACCTTTTGAAAATACAGGGGAGGTTATGTCTTATGTTCAGTTTTTATTGCCATCAGTGTCCCTTTTGGAGTGATTCTCCATCACTTCTCTCCAACAGGGACAACACATTTTCAGGAGTATGGAAAGGGTTAGAATTTTTGGCAATGTTTTGACAAGTGGCCACTACACCTCTCATTTCTTGCATGGATGTCACAGGGACAGGGAGTAAGGAAAATGTCCCCAACTGGGTCACTGACAGAAATGAAATCCAGATATGAATTTTAAGTCTTCGCTACTCTATACTAAACTTTGGCTGGGGTTGGGTTTTAAGTGACCAGGTCATTTTAAGGCACATTTCCACCTTTGCAGAGGTATTTAAAAAAACAAAACATATGCCAGCAATGTACACTGAGTTTACATGAAGCAGGCATATGCAGCTGATGTATATAAACACAGAAACGTAAAATTTTGTTAGCTTTCCTCTTCATATGCTCATAGAAATGGCTGCCTCTGTGCTGTGTAAGAAATGTGTGTATATGTTCCCCCTAGCCCACCCCCAGAAAGTGTATTGTGTGTAAAGGCATAGCTGGTGTTTAGTGATCATGTTACAATGGGTAACAGGGAGGGGGGAAGCTGTTTACAGTCTCACACCCTGGTGTCAGACTGAATTTCCTGTGGAGAAATTTTTTAATTTGTATTCAGGCCTAAGAAAAAGTTCATACAAAATTAAGAAAGCCTGCAATGTGAGTCATGAAAGTGTGCACACGCATACATTATCACTGCACCTCTACATTACCACAATAAACGCTAACCACTTACAAAGGTGGAAATTGACTTTAACAGACATCCCAACCTGCGAAAACTAATTTCAGGGAGGTGGCTTCACTGGCTACTAAATTCCCCCCAAACTATTTACACACACTAAAGCTAAAGAAAATAGCTTTTCTAATTTTTTTGGCTGCTATAATTGTATTGACTGTAAAAGTGTCACACAAACTCACCTCAACATATCTTTTACAGTCATTTAACCCGCCGTGGGCAATTGAGAAATCACTGCTGCAAACAGTACTGTGAGCTACACTGTCGTTGGTTTTTACGCCGATTATACATGGGTACACTTTAGTGTAGTCTGGGGTGTAGTGCGTTTTGTACTCCTTTTTTTTATTTGGACACTCTGCAGTGGCACTGGCTGGGTGCTGACACTATTTAAACCAAACTCAGTTTGTTTAACTGAGGTCAACTGTAAAGAGGGACAGCCTCGCTCTCTCTTTGCCGGGCTTTACAGTTGTCTCCGATCAACTAATCAGGATGCGTGCTGTCACTCTCTCAATATTACTAATACTGAGTGCCAGCGTCACGTTCTCAGTTTTTTCCTTAGCTGGACACCATATGACGGGGGTGGAACCCGGAAGAGGAGAGGAGGAGTACCAGGCACAGCGCTGGCACCCAGAGGTAGTGTACGTGCCACCAGGTATCCCGAAAAGGTTTACTCTGTTAGACTTACGGTATATTGAGCAGAGTAAATCTTTCCTGGATACAATGTTTCACTTGCAGGCATTGGGGAGCCACTATCTAATAGCAGGAGACTCCCGAAACGTCCGGGAGAGTTGAGATCTCTGCTTTAATGTGCTTGCTTTCAGAGTTTTATAAGTCTACTTTCAATGGCAGTAGGTTTGTGTGGTTGTAGTCTGCATCCAATGCCTTTTCATTTTGCTGTATTATAAAGAATAACATAATTACTGCACTCAATGTGTACTTATCTTAGGATTCTCCACCTTAGCATTATGTGACTTTATAAATGCAGTATTTAGTAGTGAATCCTGATATCCCCTTACATTATAACAAGGTCACCATTTCCCATAGTTTGTTTATTGATCATCATTTATTAAGTCATACTGCATCCATTCCTGCTGACCTTTCTACATATAAAATACTTGTAATTGTAAATAATTGAAGCCTTTGTAATAGTCCCTGTAATATTACTTGATGACTCTGGCGAAAGTTGAACAGGGTGGTATCATTCAAGATAAAAGTCTTCCAACATTCGCAGCAGATCTGATTGGTAAACAGCAGAGCCTCTCAAGTCACCTTGAAGAAAGTACTTTTTCAATAAAACATAGGAAAGTGTTCTTAGTGCATTTTGTTTTTGAGTAAGACAGATGATCTGGCTGACTACAGTGTTAATCTGTGTGATTCATGTTAGAAACAAGTATTTTGGGTGAAAATAGTTCAAAACAATTTTGAAGCAAGTTTGCAGAATATATGATGTGTCTGGGTTTAGTGTCAGTTAAATTTGTACAAATATTTATGGAGTAATGTACCCCCCCTTCCCTCCGTAAATAACATGGATATTAAGGTTCACCATGACATTACCATATGTGACCGTATAAATATGTGAGACCTTGGCCATCAGGCATTTGTAAAGTTCACTGAACTCATCACTGAATATCATTAATATTTCATTTAAGTGGTATGTTATTCCTTGTAATACATCAAAGAGAGTTTGGGGGAGTGAAGACTATTGACTTTGCAAATCAAATGTTCACTTAGCTTAGTAAATAAAATTAAGTTCACTTTGAATACTTAATCATTTGCCAGGAAAATTAATAAAAAAAAAAATTATTTGCTTCCACATGATTGGATGATTAACGTGAACACAACTCATTCACTAAGCAGTGAGGACTCTCAGGTTCTTTAGTAAATCAACCCAATAGACTAATTAGCACTGACAGACAGGCATATAGAAAGAAAGACACAAACTATCAGACATTGACAAACACAGACTGGGACCGACACTCTGTAGCACACATAATCAATCACACTGATTATAGGTACAGAGGCTTGCTACATTTAAATGGACTGGCAATTGGGCAACAATGTACAGGATACTGAAAAACAATTAAAGCCTTTGAAATGGTCAGTCAGAAATGATTATTCTCCATGAAAAGGGCAACCTCCAGAGTGGTAATACACAACAGAGAATTGAGGATGCAGCCAAAATATGGTGAGGTGACAGTGAAAGAATGAGATTGTGGTAGTGAGACCCCTTAAAAACAAACAGTTCTTAATTGGTCTTACACTCACACATACCACTGTACCACTGAGCTGTGATAGTACATGGGCAAATGTGACAACATTCATGGACCACAGTAACGAATGTGGCAATTCCTTGGCAACACGCTGGCCTTGGTAGTTGTGGCAATATGTGGGTAACTTACTGCCAATTAAGAGATTACATGGGCACCAGATGTGGTCAGTACACTGACAATCATGCCTATATGTGGTCAATAAGTGTGGGTAACAAACTGGCAATCATGCCAATAGTTGAGCAACAAACTGGCAATTGCGATACTAGGTAGACAACAGGGCAGTCATCACAATATGTGGGCAAGAAATGGCAGTTGTGGTATTACGTGTGCAACAAATGGATAGTCATGACAATATGTGGACAGCAAATGGGAAACTGTGGTAATATATGGGTAACAAACATGTAGTCATGGAAATACTTGGACAACAAATAGACCATCATTACAGTATGTGGCTAGCACACAGGCAGTCATGACAATTATTGGGCAACCAATGGCTATTCGGGCAATACCTGGGCAAAAAACAGGCAGTGGTGACAATATGTGAGCAAGATATGGGCAATGCACTAAACCTCAGGCCAACTGCAGAGGTAAATTTAAAATGTCTCTAAACGAGCCCTGCATAGCAATAAAAAGGGACAGAGGTTCTAATCCTATCTCACTTTATTTAAAAGTTAAAATAAAGTGTTTTGACCAGAATGAGTTTATTCTACTAATATCCCCTGGATTCCAGACCTGGCTGGACCTATCTAAGTGGTGGAGTAACTTCCCCTTTGCAGGATTCCTTTTACTGAATATTCCCATGATCTATGCACTGCACCAAAGGATGGGTGACTCCATAGGAATATGTGCATTGAGAGATGTTTGTCAATGCTGGGTGGCCGTAGATCTCCCCAATGGAATCCTTCTTAAACAGCCTGACAGAGGATCAAAATATGCAGAAAGAAAACCAATGTCAGTGAACTTATTTTCTAAGAGGCAAACATCCCAGCTTTCATTATTTTCCTATTGCAAATAGATTATTATTCCTCTATTTTCTTTAGCACAAGCATTCTGTTCTCCTTGCCATTCTCAGTTCTGGATGAGTAATTAAAAGCTACTTCAATAACACTTTGTGAAATGTGTAATCTTTGTCTGACATAGAAAGGACAGTGTAAATGTGTAATTAGTAGCTACCAAGAGCTTAGTGGCAGTTATCAAGGCGTTGCATGGGCAAATAATTAGCATTTAGAAAGCAAAGAGGTGGGTGGCTGTAGTATTAACCAGCAACATTAATTTACTCTACTTAGTTCTTGGCAGTGTTTTGGTTGATTAATCTTAACTTCTTCATGGCTGAATCAGTCACCAAGATACTGAAGAATAATACGTGGCCTCAAGGATTCTCAGGACTGTTCGTGTTAAGCCTGCAGGTCATTTAATTTCCGACAGTTTATTCCTCAAAGGCACATTAAGAACAGAGGACATTATGAATAGCACTGTGGGTGTTTTTTTTTCTCCTTTCTTGGCTTCGGAAATGTGTTTCTGTTATTTGCAGCCATTGTTTGTCCCAGGCAATGTTACAGCCGGTGTGTCACAAACCGGGAGAAGCCAAAAAAGTAGCATTACATAGCAAATATCAACCCCATCATTAATTAAAATGTTTAAAGCTTAGAAGCAGGAGCCTGGTGTGAGACTTTTGTTAACAGAGATCCTGGCCCCTGAGCTAAAGTGTACACATTTACTGAAAATATGCTTTATTGTTCAAATAGTTTACTGTTGTGACAAATGACACTTGGTAGACATACTGGGTCACAACTCCAAGTTGCTTGATTAATTTAGCAAGTGCTTAAAAGAGAACTATGGCCAATTTTTGGGGGGCTTTAGTTCTCTTCAGGATCACAGGAGTACACTAGTGACTCAAAACTCATGCTGACAGTTGGGATCCACCCTGTTACCTGATTGACAGCTGGCTCTGCCTTTCTAAAGGCAGAGTCAGCTGGGCCCGTCCCCTTCCACGTCTGTCCCACCAGTCAGTGCTGGAGGAGTGGAGAGGGGGAAATGCCTGCAGGGGGTGGTGACTGACAGTCACTGCTCTCTGCAGGGAGAAGATAGTGAACTGAGCGATCAGTGCTGTATGATCACTCAGTTCAGATCAATAGAGCTGACGTGTGACAGCTGCAGTGTTACACTTCGGCTCTAATTATGGGGATGAGTGTAATTCGCTGTCCCCATCATTCTCCCTTAACATTCTACACCAGCGGTCGCCAACCTTTCGGACCTCATGGACCACTAAATTCATAATTTTAAATCCCGCGGACCACTAAATTGAATTTGTGCGTATCTATCTATCTATCTATCTATCTATCTATCTCTATACACACACACACACACACACACACACATATGAGAATATATATATATATGAGGAAACAAAAAATATGAGAATATATCTATATATACATTCAGTATATATACTGTGGCATTGTGAGGCAATACCACGGTGTTAGGTGGCCTCAAAGTCACCCAGGGTTCTCAGCCAGAGGGGCTGAGTGGCTCCAGGAAGACATTACTGGTACCAGGAGAGAACTGCCTTTTCAGTTCTTTCTGGGTTTTCTGGATCATAGTTGGGATCCTGGAGCCAGGAGATTTCTTAGAGCTCTGGGTGGGAAGAAATCTCCATTCCTGGGTCCATGCTTTGGTGGTGACCAGCACCTGATTGTGCACCTGTGTACATCCCTCATGAAGTGTGTGCTGGGATGTGTTCAGGGCCCCACCTGTGAGTCAGGAGAGCTCCACCCCGGAGTCAGTGTGGAGGCCAGTGCAGCAGGGAGCTGCGGGTTTGTGAACCATATTGAGAGGATTGGCATGTTATTGCCGTTGTCTGGAGGAACCAGACAGTGGCCCTAAAGATTGAGGCCGGAGCAGCAGTGCTGCGAGAGAGACTTGTTAAAAGACTGGGACACCTTGAGTGTACGTGACAACTCGAGGATTGGTGAGCCCCTATCTGTTATGCTACAGCAAGCTATTTATGTTGGATTTCGTGTTATCTATCGTTTTGAAAGCAAATAAACTGCATTGTACTTGCACCTCCGGTCTTCAGTGGAGTGTCCTTGTTACAATACACATACATATATAGGTGCGGGTGTTCCTGCAGGAGTGGCAGTGCTGATGGAGGGAGGGAGTGGTGCCGCCCGCCCTGGCCCAGTAACACACACAGCCCCCAACCACCCCGTGCCTCCCCTTCCCCCACAATAAGCCACTATTACCTGGCTTGTCCCCACTTTTTCTATGTCCCGCAGCCTGCTCAGTCCGGGTACTGACGAGATGCCCAGCTGTTCTACACCTAAGTTACAAAATGAGCCCATGAGTATAAGGAAACCTGGGGCTAAGAGATATATGGAAGTTTCCATTGCTGACCTCCTTATGAAAATGCTAGTTGCCTGGCTGTCAATGGTTTAAGTACTTGCTGAGTTAGCATGGATGGTAGATCGTTAGAGTGAAGTCAGATGTCCTGATTTGCATATTTGTTCCACTTATCAAGTATTAAAGCCATTGGATGAGCATAACAGGAAAGGAACTACTATTTTTTAGAAGTCTTTTATAGTGTTAAAGTGGAATGCCGGTCATCAAAAACAAGTTAAAAATGAATAGCCCAATGTAAAGCACATCAAAAGATAAGGTATAAAAAAAACTACTTTTGCAAAAATATTCACCTTCAATCCAAAGATTTCACCCAGGGTACCTTTTCTGCAGGTAGATGTCCTCAGTTTGATAGCCAGCATCATTCATCCCACTTCCTCAGAGCTAAGGTCATCCTGAACCTGCCATTAGCCTGTAACTGGACAGTGAAAAGAGAAGCAGCACAGTAATGAGCTCATCTCTCTGTCACATTACCTATCTCTGTCACATTATCTTCCTATGAGCATGCTCATTGTCAGCACACTGAACTGATTAGCTCCTTGTCCTGCGGCTTCCTCTTCCACTACAGCTCTGCAAGAGGTTGATACCAGGTCACAGTCAGGTACTGACACTGCTGGCATTTAAGGCATTTAGGCATTTAGTACATACTAATACTTTATCAGAGTATCTGATAGTGCTTTCCTGCAGCCTCCAGCAAACTTATTTGCACTGAAGCTGCAATGAGGAGAATGGACTGTTTCATATGGGAGGTTTCAAGTAAAGATTTCTATCTTTGTTCTATAGAAAACGAAAAATGAGTTGCAAACCTAACTGCTAGCAGTGATATAAATATTCAATCAACTCTAACTGGCAGCAGGCACATGGTAGATATAGTTATGCAAATGCAGACGATTCCAGACCAGCAAATAATAAAACAAGAAATTATTTTTTGATTTTAGTCATTCCTCTCAGAATTGGTTAGGAAGGCCTATTTAAATTAAAATTACTGTATGTGATTAAGGTATGTTATGACAGTTCTGACTATAATAACTACTCTTTTTATTTCAGTGAATAGTGCTTGTTCTTAGAGGATGTTATCACTGAACTGATCAGCTTAATATGAGCCCTCTACAGCAGCACAGTGCAACACAGCATTTTTGCATTGCATTAAAAAAATTAAGTGCTGTGACATAATCTGTGATGTTATTGTCACCTGCTGTAAGCTGCGTCATTTGTGCTTTAAATAGTATTGCCTAAAAGTGCCTGCGCATATGAGCAGCAGCCTCCCAAACCTTCCTTCACAGGCCTCCTCAATAGGCCAAAGCATGCCGATCTATTCCTACCTCCTACATATACCTGCTGGCCAGTGAACCTGCCCATCATAGTGATGGGCCAATACCAATGGGCAGAGGTGAGCCTTAGTGGCAAGCTCCAAAACTACCTGCTGGAAGTGCTGGATTTTTGTCTTTTGGCATAGCCTGGCATTCCACTATGGCAAGAAACTTGCCGGAACTTTATACCAGCAGCGTTTGGCTTTCATTCCCCCCTGGTGACTGAGTCTCTGTAAATATGTATTCCAGGCTGGGGAAAAAGTTGCCATTGCATTTGCCACCGCTCCAGTGAGGTGGATTACTTATGTTATTCCCCGCTCCCTCAGCAGCTGATACTCTCCTCTACTCTTGCTCCCAGTATGTTGTGGGCCCTCAGCATCCTGCTTTGTATGTGATGATATGAGAGAGCTGTAACCGGTCAGGCGGCTTCAGGGGACCAGTCTTGGGAAGATGGCTGTACAAGTCAATAAGGTATAAGGTATGAGGAATAAGGTAATTATTTCACCCTACTCATCATCCCTAAACAAAACGAACATGTAACCCTTGCAGTGGTGCCCCAACCTGTTTTTTCTCTAGCCAGGAGTTCAGCTTTAAGAGTGGAAAGGGGAAAAGGGCTCTGGGACTGATGTTGTTAACTAGTCAGTTTTGTGCTTCTACTCTTGAATCTGCTATGTTTTTTTTCTCCGTGGGACAAGCTTAAAATATGCTCAGGAGTTACTTTTGCTCCCTTGATGGACTACAATCCCAATACAAATTTTGTAAACTAAACGTGAGCTGGTAGTCCATCACAGGAGTGATCTTGGAGCAGTGGCTACTTTACAACACACATAGGGACTATAGGGAACAAAAGAAGCCACCCTGCAGAAGGAAGGACAGTGTCTGCATGCATTCAGAGATGATTTGAGGATCTACCGCTGAGTGATACACAAATATGGAGCAGTATTGCTAATAGAGTGCTTGAATGCTTTTTTAAGATTTAACTGCTCTCACTTTAAGCTGGCCATACACCGTTAGAGAATCGTTTTAATATTCCTCCGTAATTGTTTGTCAGAGCATTCGATCTTGTCATCATTCAGTCAACTTATTTTGTCAAAAAAACTCATCCAGACCTGCTACTTGAATTACATACTTTGTGGCTACCATATTCACAGTTAAAATTTTGTTTGTTCAGATCAGCTAAGAAACAACAACCAACAAAAATGTCCATCCTTCTTCCTTATCACTACAGTCAAAAACAAACATCGATTAGACCCCACTAACCATTAGAAAATGGAATGTTATGGAAATGAAAGTTTTTAACCTAAAAATTCTACTGGTGCATGGCTAGCTTTACAAATGAGCTACAACAATTCTACCTATGAATCTAGTTTGAATGTCTGTACTTTTGGAAAATATTACAGCAATATAAGTGGTGAAAGGAAAACTGTAGTCCTTAAGCGTTTAAACGTTTTCCTACACAGATCTTTGTTATACTAATAAAGAACTGTACACAGAGACAGGAAATGTGGTATTTGGCAGATTACCAGGTGAAAATAAAGGGAAACAAATTCTTCACCTGACTCCTGTCAATTTGTCTGGATGCAGAGGGGCAATATATGCACTGCTCAGGGGGAACAAAGTCAGCAAAACCTGCTCTGCCCACTTAAATTCATCTACATGCTCTGTAACCGTAATTAGACGTGTGGGTGTACTGGTAGATTCTTTAAAGTGATATTAAAGCCTAACTTTTTTTTAAATGTCTCCTTTAAGGAGACCCTACTTTGCTGGAGGCTGTTGACTCTATTCTTTAAAAGTTCCTAATTCCTTGTTTTCTAGTGGCTCCCCACAGCGCACTTCCCCCCACCCCCTGCACGGGTGCCCCCATCGTTCTAATGGAGGCACCCGTGCACGTTCGTTTCCGCAGTGGCTGTGTGCGTCCATAGACACACACAGCCCTGTGGCAGGTCACACCCATTCCCTCTTTGATGGCAGAAGGAGCCTATGGCTCCTCTGCCATCAGTATCCTCCCCCCGCAACACGGAAATTCGGGGAACGGAGGATCTCTTTGGACCGGCGGCGAGGACGAGCGCAGCTGACAGGTAAGTGTGGAGGGGACTGGGGGGGACTGAGGGAGAAAAAAGGTGCTGGGCCGTTTTTACCCTAATGCAGGGAATGCATTAAGGTAAAAAACACCCAGACCTTAATGCTACTTTAAGGGGGATTTATCAGAACTGGAGCAGAGAAAATCTAGAGCAGATTCTATCTTTCTTTTTAAAATCTTAACTGAAGAATGAAGCTGATTGGTTGCTATGGGCAACTGCTCCAGATTCTGTCTGCTCCAGCTTTGATAAACTCCCCCCAGAGTTCTATCTCACATTGCAGTACCTGAACTTTAGTTTTTTATTTAAAAACAGTGCATGTTCTTAGCAGCTGCAATGGTGTCCACCACTGGACCTACTAAACTGAATGTTTGTGTTCACAATGGTCTCACGCACGTTTTCCCCCCTCCAGCTGCCCTGCCTGGGCTATCAATAGGAGAAATTGCAGCTGGTTTTGAATATAAATCCTTCAAATTTACAGGTAGTAAATACATCTCACAACAAAGTTGGGAATGAGTATAACTTTAGTGAGGTGGCTTACATGATAGGAGATAGGGCCAAGATTTGCAGATTCAGCTGCCTGCCTCTTTGGATCTCTTCTCATGCATTTTTCTGCAGTTCTTTGTTTCATAAAAGGTTACTTTGCCTCTTTATCCTTCCTTAATCTGTCACCTCTCTTTCCTGCTGGCATTTGCAGTTTAATTTCAGTAGTTGCAGTATGCAGATAAGAGCAAGTCATCAAATTGTAAGTATGCAAAGAGCATACCACACAAGATGGTAACTGCAAACTGCAAATGTTTCTTTATATAGAGTGAGCTGGACAGACACAGATTCATGTGTTAGGAAACAGAATTGCCCACTATATCTCACTGCCATTGGCTGTAATGGGAATGAAACACAGAAACACACACCTACATCATTCTGCAGGCATGTGCTGAAAACTTCATGTGTACCTTCAACCCTAAAAGACACTAGAACAATGTTTCTATCAAGACATAGTTAAGCAAATAAAACATTACTATCCTCTTTGTTCTTTTTTTTTTGGCCATATAGATATGTGACTGTCATTTCAATGCAATCAGTAGATTAAGGTGACCCCGTCTAATAAGTAAAATCCAGCAACAATTGTACCATACAATTATTAATTCAATAAAAATCAGCATATATGCAGTCCCCTTGGTTTCACTATGAATGTTCTCTTCTTTTTTTTATTGTCTCATAAAGATCTCATAGCTTGAATCAGATGAAGCAAGATGAATAAAAACCATGGCAGGCAGGTAGGGACAACCTGAAGGTGGCACATCCATACTTGCCAACTTTAGAACTTTAGAAACCCCCCTAGTGCCCCTTCGTGCCCGGTATTTAAAAACAGGCAGCGATGCCTGTTAAGATACAAGCGATCCGCCGTCTGTAAAGCCAGCGGATCGCTTGTATGGGGTAACGATCGGTGCCCCCCTCTCCATTGTCCCTCTGGTGCCCAATGCGAGCCAGGGATCAGCATGGCGCCTGTGTCACAGGGGATCAGAGAGAGATCGGTACACGAGCTCCCTCCGGTCCCCTCTCCGCTGCAAGAATGCGGAAGTGTTGTATTTTACATCACTTCTGAATTCTTGTGTCACTCTCCAGCTTCAGAAGCTGGAAAGAAGAAAAAAAGAATAAAAAAATAAATATATTTTTTACATTCCCCACCCATACATACACGCATGCAAACATGCGTCGGAGGCGCATACGTGCAGAAAAGACGATTGCGCCCATTACGCCGCACATGTTACGTATCGCTGCAAACGTCGGAGTGAAGGAAATAATTTTGGGGCCATCAATCACTGATAACACTAAACTGATGAGTGGTAAAAGCTTTTAAAGCGTCGACTATGGCCAATTGTGGGTATGGTAGTTTTCTGCGATTTTGCGGCTGCACGGAATCTTAAAGCTTGACATGTTTGGTGTCTATTTGCCCGACGTGACCCGATCTTTTATATTTTACCAAAAAACTGGGTAATAATAAATGTTTCCTAACATAATGTAAAAAAAATTTCAGTAATGTTCCTAATTAGAGTAAAAAATAAAACCCGTAGTGGTGATTAAATACCACCAAAAGAAAGCTCTATGTGTCCCCAAAAAATGGTATAAAATTCATTTCAGTACAGCGTTGCATGACGGAATAAATGTCAGTTAAAGTACCGCAGCGTTGAACACTGAAAAATGGCCTGGCCAAAAAGGGGGTCTAAACACCTGGTCTTCAAGCAGTTAAGGTGGGGAAGAAGTGCCCAAAATGAGCACTAGAGGCACAGAATCTAAGAAGGGCTGGGTCTTTTACAGAGCCTCTAGTGGTGAGGATGATTGCGCTGCTGGACACCTCCCAGGTTGCGGCCTTCTAGCGCACCTGCACAGACTCAGAAGGCTAGTTGCAGCACTAGGGTACTGGATACAAAGGCAGACTGGGGTGAAGACTGCACACATACTGCAGTACAGGGTATTGAGGGACACAGGGGTAGGAGTCTAAACAATACAGAGAGATGGGAGAGGCTGCATAGGACAAGCAGCCATACAGGATGAAGACAGACTCACAGGTAAGCCCAGGTGCAAAGCTCACTGTAGGAGATAAAACCCCTCCACACTAGCTGGACATGCAGGATCTCACTGGGAGCACTAAGGAATTACAGCAACCACAAGGAACAAAGCAGGTACGTAGCAATTCACAGGGATCCAAGACAAACGATACACAGGGGTCCGGCCAAGTGTGAAGACACATTGCTCAAATGCTGAACAACAAGTGAACTGATCATTTAATGCTGAGGTTCAGAGCGGATTGGCAGGAAGCCAAGCACCTCAGACAGGAGGGAAAACCCCACACTGGATCATAGCACACGGGAGTCTGGCAGGCGGCAGTCTTTGTACCTATATCATATAAAATATACCATGAGTGAGAGTCTCTCAATGACTTAAAAAAAAACAAATATACACGAAAAGGTAACACTCATCTGAGCCTACCCTAAACAATAAATTCTTGGTTGCAAACTACACAGCAGCAATCATGAGGGTCCCTTACATTGCTAGTCAGTGGAAGATAAAATGCCCAAGTGTCAGTTGTGGGGAAACAAAGGCCTGCGGACAGTGAAGAGGGGGGCTCTGATAGGTTAGCTAGAGTTCTGAAGATGGCTGGAAAAAAAACTACTTGCCTGAAATTGTTACCATGCTGATAGAAATTTTGCAGAATATCCTTCATCAATCAGGCCAGCAAGGGATTGATGCTGTAGGAGCAGGTCAGTAGTTCCCCTTTCCTCCCCTGGCTAGTTGACGTCAGCAACCCAGCAACAGGATAGTAAGTGTGACATAAACGTAAATGTACTGTGAATTCTGTTTACTAAGAGTTAAATAATCAAGGCAGCTTAAACTGGTTGTACATGGTTAGTCCCTGGGTCATTTCAAAACATAAATCACTAGCCTTTAGAAAACAGGGCTCACCATTACATTTTCAGCATGCTGGGCTCCTCTAGTTGCCACACTGCTGTTTATAGTCAGACTGGGAAAGAGAATAAAGAGGAGGATACACTCTGACACAGGGAAACCCTGATCCCTAAAAACTGTATGGCCTTTGCAACTTGTGTTTTTATAGCTTCTAGGAGCTTAGAACTCTCCCTGTCTGCTGTTTGCTCTGGCTTGTGGACTGTCCCTCAGCATCCTCACATATAATGCAGGGCTATGGACCCTGCATCATACTTGATCATGTCAGCGGACCTTTGACCACTGGAGTGTATGGGGGAAATAGGCTTTGAAGTAAGTAGAAGTCCTTTACACAGCTTACATAGATGAGAAGTTAACTCTTGCAATATGGGGACAGTCCCACTGCAAGGGGAGCGTTTCCTGGAATTCAGCTTTAAAGCATAAATATATGAAGCCCCTTGACTATAGGGGCCCACCTGGACTTGGGTGGTGCCTTGGGAGTGGCATGTGCCTGGTTGCAATGCCTTGGTGTGAAATGATGGATTGCTCTGACAAATGCATGAAGTACCTGCCATACCACTGTTAGCCCTGATGAGTCCAAAATACATATTTTTAGGAACAAGTCTATTTGAATGTTTAACTTCAGTAAATGGAAAAGCATGCTAAAAACAACCACAGTGTGTATCTTCTTAAATTCACCATCATCCTGGCATGAAAAAACTGTGTTTGTGGGGATCAAGGGACAGTCTGCCTGGAGTAATATGGCTGGTTACTTGTAAGGAAGAGTAAGAGGCCAAGTTGTTTCCTCATTCCATTCACACCCCTGTAATATTTTGGCATTACAGCAACAGTATGGCAACAAAGAAGTAGTGGATTGTTATGTGATTTCACGTGATCTTGTCAGATGTTGTCAGGTGCGTGAGTGGGTTCTGACAGAGTTGGAAAAAGAAACTAAGCCTGAACTAAGTGAAGCTTATTTAGCTTAGAAGGCTCTGAAGGCAGAAGAAGGATAACATCCCAAAAATACATCCCTAGCAGCAAGATTAGATTTAAAATGGGTATTCAAGTGGTGGACGGAGCTGATCAATACCAAGAGGAAGGGAAGCTAGGATACAGGAGATGGCTACAAGTCTGTGAGTCCTCACCACCTCACTTAGAATGTATGTTAGTCCACATACTGCATGATTTGGGTATTGATCGAGAAGTCAGCAAACACACTGATCACTGACTTTCCGATCCTTTCCCTGCAGAGTATGGTGACTGTCAGTCACCTCTCCCCACAAGGATTCCTCCCCCCCCTTTCTATTTCTCCAGCGCTGACAGTATTGGCGGGATTCGTCCCAGCTGTGGCGCTCCCAGCATAAAGTGGGCAATAGCCCGGTATATATTGGGTTTTGGGTCACCGGAAGACACAGTATACAGTATAGAAATAATTTGCTAGGTAAGGTATATTTGTTTGATCTGCATTCATTATTGAAAAAAAGATTGAGCATTCAGTACTACTTTAAGGATCAGCTATCTCTTCTCTATTCTATTCTATTCTATTCTATTCAAAATGATTGTAAAATAATTAGTCTACAACCTGCGACTTCATCTATAGTGTTTATTTTTCTAGTTCAAATCTGCTCAGCCATGGCCTCCAGATGAGTAGAAGAGTTGCCCTTTTTATGATGTTTGACCACTTTATAAAAATATCAAAATTAAAGCATTGCTTAATAGAGTAATAGGCTTATTCAAATTATTCAAACACACATCTGCCAATCAGAATCATCCCTGTACCAAGCCAGCTTCAGAAATCTGGTTTGTAGCACTTGCTGCACTCTGCACATAATCACTGGAGGGAATTTATCAAAACTGGAGCAGACAAAATCTGGAGCAGCTGTGCATGGCAACTAATCAGCTTCTCTCTTCAGTTTGTTCAGTTAAGATTTGAAAATGAAGAGAGAAGCTGATTAGTTGCCATGCGCAGCTGCTCAAGATTGTATCTCCTCCAGTTTTGATAAATCCCCCTCAATGTCTTTTGCAGTGTTGGATTTAATTATTAAATTTGCCAGAAACAGGATCAATACGCAGGGCAAATCCTGCAGCATTTCAATAAACAAAGGGAAGACAAACAAAAGAAAAAGTAGCCAGCAAGGGAGTAATGCATGAAAGTAGGTGAGTGTTTTCTCTGCACATTGAGCGATCCTGGCATTGGCAAGTTGTCACCAGTGGCAGTATCACAAGTGTTCTGTGAGCTTTAGTGGATTTTAGGTTCTAATATACATTGAGGGGAATTTATCAAAACTGGAGCAGAAAAAATCTGGAGCAGCTGTGCATGGCAACCAATCAACCTTTCTCTTTCATTTTCAAATCTTAACTGAACAAACTGAAGAAAGAAGCTGATTAGTTGCCCTGGGCAATTGCTCCATATTTGTCTGCTCCAGTTTTGATACATTCCCCTCATTGTTCTTACATTCAAAGAAGCAAGTTGTGTATATTCCTTATTTACAGAGACAAATACCTCTATGGTGACTTTGTTCCTGCACACTAAAAACCACATTATTAGTATGAAGACAACAATGTATTTTTGTCTGCAGCATGAACAGGGCACCATATTCCTTTACTTCCAACCAGCATTTGAAGATTATGCCCTTGGATGAGAAGTTGTGACAGTGTGGCTCAACATTCAGAGTCAAGAGCACAGCATGTCTACTGTTGTCAGATTGACTGTTATTTGCCCTATTAAAGATGCTGCCATGGAGCACAATGTCAGTGTTCCTGTGCTTTATGTTACTGGACAAGTGATAGAACAGAGATGTAGTTAGGAATGTTGGGTAATAGAAAATTCTTCTCCTACCTATGTGGCTATGTGATTACGTGGTGATGCGTTTATACAAGATTCAATGACAGACAGATAATCTCTATTCTGAATGGGAAAATGCTATAATTGCCTAACAAGATGTACACATGTATCATAAATTCTCCCTTTTCACAATGTAGTGGAAGAATATCTAATAAGTTACTATTTTCCATGTATGCCAGTTCATTGGCACACCAGACTTTTATTTTATTGGTGGAGGTGTGTACCTTCACAGCACTGATGAATAGCAACTGGATACAATAGTTATGGAGTACCATGATTCCTTAATGTGCAGATTCTTTAATGTCAGTGGATTCAAGTTATATATTGAAAGAACATGCCTTATAGTTAGTTTTTTTAAAACCTCAATTAAAGAAATACGTACACTGCCTCTGCTGACCTTCTAAAATAGTGAGTTGCCTGGCTGTCATGCTGGTGCTTCGTCTTCAGTGCTCACTGACCTGGAACAAGCATAGAAATAAGGGTTTTATTACTTTTTTTCTGACCCTCATTTGCTGCATACTTGTTCTCAATGTGTGACCTAGGAGTGCTTAACCAGACACAACTAGGCAACTAGCAATGGCAACCCCTCTTCTCTTATAACAGGTATATTCAGAATACTCTATGTGTGTTTGCACTTTTCCTTTTCTGTGTTTGGCAGTAGGCCATTTAAAGTGCCACTAAACTCAGGAGTTACATTTTTAAAATGCATTCAAGTATGCTAACTTTTAACAAAAATTGTGTATCACTCGGTTGTATATCCTCAAATCATCTCTGAATTCATGCTGACTATATTTCTGACTATTCATGTCCTTCCTTTTGAAGGGTGGCTACTTTTGTTTCCCAATGATCCCTGTGTGTGTTGTAAAGTTGCCTCCACTCCAAGCTCGCTCCTGTGATAGACTACAATCTCAATGCAAATTATGAAACTAACCGTGAGACTCACAAGGGCAGAGACTAAATGGACCAGCTGATGGTTAAATAGTGAACTGGTGTTTGCATCATCACTCTGAAGACAGGAATTTGTCAGGAGTTTTTCAATAGTTACAGAATGATGATGTTTACCGGTCTGGTCATAAGAGGGCATGAAAGAGGAACAAACAGTGTCAGACATACTGCAAACAAGGCCTGCTACAGCCAACTAGAGGAGGAAGGGTAAGAAACCCTGACAGGGATACCCCCTCTTGCCAAATAGAGATGCCACCTCTGGATCTTGAGTCTACATGAGCAGTCAACAAATGCAGAGCTAATGCTGGGCTCTCTTATTAGACAGCTCAACATGAACTGCACACACTTATGTATTAAAGCACCTTGTAAAAAATAATAAATGCTTATTTGTAAAATAAGTTTTCTTTTACAAATCATAACAGTAATATCAAATAATTTAGGAACTGAGCTTACAAATATTTAAGAAATCAAATAAAACTTATTAAAAGCCAGTATAGCTTCACATTTGTTTTTGCTTGGCTTGTTTTTGCTCATAAACAATATGTGAAGATACTAAAAGAGTTAACCTTTTTTGTAAACAATTTTAGGCCATGGCTTCAGTGGGCTGAGGGAGGATAATACTTTAGTAAGAATACTACTGTTGTTTTTTTAAATAATATCAATAGTATAAGGGAAGTATGATTCCATTAGTAGGGGACCTGCTCATACAGACATTTGAAAAATTCACAGTAAAGATGATTGGTTGTTTTCAGTGTATTTTTGCCTTCCTGACATATAAAATGATATTTACACTGCACCCATACCCTGAGATATAATCAGTGGCATAAATGTAAGGCATTGTAAAATGGGGGTCCAATATGGATCTGAAGAGGTTTTAAGGGTAATGTAGCTTTTAAGGGAATTGCTGATGAGTACATTATAATAATAAGAAATATATATTTCATAGACTGGTTGGAATTGTATAAAATATGTATCACTAGTTGAATTAATTAATGTAATATTACCACATTGGAAAACTGTTTCAAATGACAAAGTACACACATGTATTAACACAAATGTTTATATACAGTACTGTATATTTGGAAACTTGCACTAAATGGGGGTGAAAGACCCATAGTTGCAATATGGATGAACCTTCAGCAAATCATAACTGCATAAATACCATCTTTAGCATTTATTCCTGGTTTAATGTAGGGGTATTTGCCCTGTGCCCGCTATGGAAAAGAATTTAAAACACATTTCCATTAATATTAGATGGCTTTTAGTAGCACAAAGAGGGCAATGTCAGTTGTACATTCCTTGTAAGGCTTAATAGGCTTAGGGCAAATACCCCTGTATTAAACCTGGCTTATTTCGGTTAGTTACATATGGCTTTTATGCAGTTATGGCTTGCTAAAGGTCTATTTGTATTCTATGCAATTCAGATAAATTGTGGCATACACAGTGCATTGTGTTCTCATGATGAGGGCTTCCCAGTATCATTTAGAGGATTTAAAATGAACATATAGCCACCTTTTAATACCTGCTATTCAACTACATTGTTACTTTACATACTAATATACATCTGACAGGTTATAATGTTCTTTTTGGTCTTTGGGGCTGTTATATGAAAAAAGGGTTGTACCACCTTCTGTTAAAATAATAATAATAATAATGTTAGATTTGAAAACAGCAAATAATAGGATGGAAAGCGGGAAGTGAAGGAAAGAAGCGTGCTGTTTTGTTTTCTACAGGATGAATTACAAATACACAGCTGCCGATGTAGCAGGTACGCTTGGACTCCAGGAATTCAAAGAGTCTGTCCCAGCTACATCTTCTGCTACTCCTGCAATCATCTGTTTCCGGAGCTCCCGGGATTTGTACATCTCTGTTTTAATGTACGATTTTTTAAAAATAAATATAAAGGGATGCACCGATACCAGTTTTGTGAGTACGAGTACTTACAAGTACGAGTACTGATACATTTTTGTTTATTGTCATGTGACAGTTTTTCTAAAACAATACAGGCTAAT
This sequence comes from Nanorana parkeri, assembly GCF_000935625.1. Taxonomy (NCBI): domain Eukaryota; kingdom Metazoa; phylum Chordata; class Amphibia; order Anura; family Dicroglossidae; genus Nanorana; species Nanorana parkeri. The sequence continues at coordinate 294,621 of NW_017306809.1, forward strand.
GATGTCAGGACAGTGGTGGAGCACCGGAGCTGCAACCTCTGCAACCCTGGTAGTCCTCATGAAAATGCCAAGTATCTGCACTGGTACTCGAAAAGTATCTGTGCATCCCTATCAGATACCATTGGCTTTTATTACTGAAAATAACAGTCCACACTGCTTAGTGATTAATGTTTCGTGTCAGTTATATACATTATACATAGTTGCATGAAGTATCCCATTCACTTCTTCCTTCTTAAAGGAGAACTATGAGGTGAGTGCTTTTCACTCACCTCATAGTTCTAGCCGACCTGTGACAATGAGACTGTCACAGGTCGGCTCAGTAGATCGGGAGGTGAGTGAACACATACCGGGTTCGCTCGCCTCTCGATCCTGTCACGGCTCTCTGCCGTGACAGGGGGAGGGGCTGGATTCCCCTCTCCCCGCTCCGATCCGCCATCGCTGACTGGCGGAACGGACGGGGTAGGGGGCGGGTACAGCTGGCTCTGCCTCTAGATAGGCAGAGCCAGCTGTCACGCAGCTGGGCGGATCCCGTCATCTACGCCGGGATCCGCTCCGGCTGCGGCGTCTCAGTATACCGCGAGCTGTAGCTCGCGGTATACTGAGCTTAGGGTAACGGGAGGACGCTAGTTTGTGTCCTCCTGTTACCCTAAGGAGAACTATGGGGAAAAACACTGACCCCCATAGTTCTCCTTTAAGTGCTAAGAAGGAGGCTCTGCCTGTCACCCAGTTAGTCCCAATGATGTAATAAGTTGTACATGTAGGTATCCAATCACATGAGCAGGACATGATATTTCTATGGACACATAGGAAGGGGGGGGGATTTATCAAAACGGGAGCAGCCAAAATCTGGAGAAGTTGCCTATGTCAACCAATCAGCTTCTCTCTTCAGTTAAGCTTTGAAAATGGAAGGTGGATGCTGATTGGTTGCCAAGCACATCTGCTCCAGATTTTGTCTGCTCCAATATTGATAACTTCCCATCACAGTGTATGCACTTAGTGGCCATTGTTACAAGGAAGTGAGGTTGCAAATTGCAATAGAAATATAGCAAGGATGTATCTAATATTCAAGTGATAATAAAGTCAAAAGGTTTTGTAAGCTATTTCTAATGCTGATTAAAGAACAACTCTGAGCAGAATAAAAATTAGCCCTTGCAGTGTGGGACTTAAATGTATTGCTCATTTTGGTGTAGATTCTAAAATAAAAAAATATATACCTGCCTGATATGTAAAGAAAGAGAACCAGGGAAAAGGAAGGGAAGGTTCTGGCACAAATTAATCAATGATTTAGATAACTGAATTGGAATGTGGGTCCCCTGCGAAATAGTTATACAGGCATTCCTCACTTAACGACCGAGTTCCGTTCCTACGACCAGGTCGTTAAACGAATTGGTCGTTAAGTGAGGAACTCTATACAGTACTGTACTGCATTAGTACAGTACTGTATAGCGTTGCAGATGTACAGTACCGAACAGTGTACTGTACATCGGCAATAAAAATACTTACCGGGACCCGCAGTGAAGATCGGAGGATGTCACTTCCGCCGGCGATACGTCGCACTGACGCTGACACGCGAGGTCGGAGGTCGCTCGGCGGTCCGTCGTAAGTGCGAGTGGTCGCAAAGCAGGTAAGTCGTTAACCGAGGAATGTCTGTATAAACAAGAATGATTCCCCTATTGGGGGATCCCACCATTCTTACACACAATAATATGGATAACACTGATAGTAAATTTTAAATGCAATATATATTTATTCGATTTAGAAAAAGCTAAAAATGACTATCCTATAAGATACTACAACAGACAAAACATGTACATAATCAAATGACTGCATCCACTTGTTGATATATAAAGTGGGTATATGTATAAAACTTCATCCATAAAAAGACATGTCGAAAAAAAGAGGGAAAAACTAGTATATTCAGGTTTGGAGAGTAAGTTCTGAAGCTGACAAATGTTCAGATGTATGGAATATTTCCTGAATGAATGTGAGAATCGCCCTCGATCGAAAAAGAGGGAACCGATTATGGCAATGTGGTAACACAGAGAGAAGATATAGTCCAAGCGGCAGCCCGGGAGGACAATGGAATCCTTGAAATAGTAATCAGGCTGAGTGTGAAAAAATGAATATAACTCACGATCCGAAGACACTTTGTTTCAAACAGGTGACACACAGCTACCAGGAGGTGTAGATGATGCCTCGGCTAGATGAAAGGGTTGATGTAACTCATAGCCTTGACTGAATAGCTGTGTTTGGTTCATCCGGTGTCTAATTTCCC